>NW_017671088.1:41920-81427 GCF_001879085.1 Nicotiana attenuata | reverse complement strand
ACAGCTATGGCAGTGGCCAGATTGTCAGCTGTAGGCTGTGCCCAGTCATAAAGTGCAGCCTCAGGCACAAGAGTTGCCACTCCTCTGACATCTAAGTCAGCTTGCTCATTCCTTATGTTTCCGTTGGCGTCGTTCACGTCACCCATGTCAAATTCGAGTTGGTGTGTTGTTGAGTTTGTTGAAATCCTCTGTTGGCACGGTTCAATGCCCTGAATATTTTCTCGGGGTCTGAGAGTCCTTCTATTAGTTCTCCAGTCCTCGAAGAATTTCTAGGCATACACCTGGTTTCCACAAGATTTCAAACGTTAGAATTTCAATGAAAAGATTGGTATAGAGAAAACTAACAACATTTAGAATTTTTGTATTTCTTTCAATTGTAATTGATAACACCGTTAATTCCCCGGCAACGGCGCCAAAATTTGATCAAGCTCAACTGAGTCTCACAAAAGACTATGCGGGCGTTGCAAATATAATCTGAGTATTATTGCCCAGAGTCGAACCACAGGGAACTAACCTATCAATCACTACTGTCAGATTTACTAAATTCACACAATCTGTTTTCCCAAACTTTTTGATTCACAATGGTTGATTTTCTAACAACTAAAGATCGAAAGTAATTAACAGCTGAAAATTAACTAAACTAGATGTGTAAACAGTAGAAATAAAGTCTAAGGCAATGGTTCCCCGTTGGTACTTCCTTGGTTGTATATGTCTTATAACTATCGATTTAGTTGTCTCTAACAATCATGAACGCTCACGCTATCACAATTCTTTCTCAAGTAATTATGATAATCTACTAGACGCACTCTCTCAAGCTACGCTAGCTAATTTCACAATACAATTCACTTAGATTGCACCCGGGGTTTCGTTATCTCTAATCCAACCCCTACACCCTCGGTTATGACTCTTGTCTATACTCCGGGAGTGATGTTGTTCATACAATCACCTAAATAAGCACTCTCTCTCAAGTAGATGCATAATAAATAGGAACGGATAATTGAGGGCCCTTTCAACTAATCCACAATCAAAACATAGATGAACAATTAGAGATTAACAACCAAATTCAATTATATTAATAAAACAACCAAGTCATCCCCAACGGGTTCCACCAAAACCTTAGATTAAAGTTTTTAGCTACTCATGACAATGGGGAAATAAACTACTAAAAGATTCATAATCATCAATTGCAAGAAAAATAAAGAAGAATAAGAGTAATGATGTTTTGGGTGATCTCTCACACTTGTTCTCCTTGCCAAAGTACTCTCTAAAATATTTCCTGCCTCCCTTGGGCGAGTTCTAGTATTTAAATAGGGTTTTGGGCTAAGAATTTCGGAATTTGCACTTCAGTCCTTCAATTTCTCGTCGCCTGCCGCGGTCCGGCCGCGCCCACGCTAGGACCGCGGCCAAAAGGCCTCTCTGAATCTCATATAGCAACTCGCCGCGGTCCAGCCACGGTTACGTTGGGACCACGGCAATTCACCTCCAGGCCTTGTTTGTGTATTTCACATGGTTCATTTGGCGACTTTGGTGCGATTGGCTTCTTTTTCTTTCATAAATGATACAAAACCACTCCATAGCCTTCTTCTACTGTATGTAAGCTGAAAAACATGAAAAGCACCAATAAGAGCATTTTGCTATCACTTTTACAATAAAAACTCTACAAGAAGGTGGTTCTTTTGAGGCTTAATCATAGTTCAATTCACCTATTATCAACTATATATATGGATCGGGCTGAAGCGATATGTGGATCGGGCTGCACGCCGCAGCGGTCAGTATATGGTACCTATTGAGTGTGAGTGCTAAGTGTGAGCACTGGTTGGTAAGAGTTGAATCATGAGTGACTGAGAGGCTAGCCCGAGGGGCGATAGATATATACATGCACATGAGTGATGTTTGCCTAAGGGGCCTGATTACGAACTTATTGACTTTCACTTCTCTTTAGAGTGAGTTTCTATCGAATATGTTGATTTAATTACTGTTTTCACTCATCTTTATACTGAGCCTCTGTCGAAAATGTTAGATAAATATTTTTAAACAACTTTCATTTAAGTTGGGGTTTACGGGATGTTCAGAACTTAATCACTGATTTGGCCTTTGTTATTTCCACTGAGATTTCTTGTTAGGAGGTGTTTATGACTCCTGTTTTTCCCGAGGGGTTGTTTACAAACTATGTTTTGCCCGAGGGGCCGATTATGATTTTTCAGCTCTTTTAATAAAAATGGTATTGAACCCCTACTGAATCTGTCGGAAGGTATTTTAAATGAGTTTTACCAAAAGCTGGATTCTAAAAGAGGCGATTGACTCGTATTCTGATTTAGCAGCCTGTGTGCTTATTGAGTTTAACATAAATATGGAATTCATTGTTTCCTACTGCTCAGTCTTTATTTACTCTTATTACTTACTGGGTTGGAGTACTCACATTACTCCCTGCACCTCGTGTGCAGATTCAGGTATTTCGGAACCCGGTAGCGGGTGTTGGATGCTCAGACGAGGAGTCATCAGAGTTAGCACAGCACCGCTTCCTTCCTCTCATTTTCATTTCTGTACTTAGTACATTTTACTGTTTTTGTTGTATTCAGACCTTGGTAGATGCTCATGACTAGTGACACCCCGATGTCGGTCTTGCATAATTATTCCGCATTTTGCTTTTTAATGTTCATTACGAGATTAATGGTTTACAAATGGCATTAAAATAACTTTTAATGGAAAATGGTTGACTTGGGAAATTGTGTCGGCTGGCCTTGTCTTCACGAGAGGCGCCATCACGACCGGGTCCGGTTTGGGATCGTGATAGTGTAGTATCAGCACAACCGACCCCATGTGCTGGTTAGTGCCTAGCCTAACCTCGGCGAAGTAGTGACGAGGCTAGGACCAGACTACCAAATAAACCTGTGCAGTTCATATATATATAGCGAAAAAGAAATACAGAAATAAACAAGTAAAGATGGGAGGGGGAAACATGCTTCGGAGAAAAACAGGTAAAAAAAGAATATCAATAGAATATAAAGGAATCAAAATCCAACCACTAACAAGAATAAAGAAAAACAAAAGCAGATTTCACTTTCTTTTCAAATCTTGTTGCAGGCGTGCAACCCGATCCCATTTCTCATATCTTGTGGCAGGCGTGATACACGCTCCCATTTCATTATATCTTATGTAGGCGTACCACCCGCTCCCATTTCATTATATCTTGTGGTAGGCGTACCACCCGCTCCCATTTCATTATTTCTCGTGGTAGGCGTACCACCCGCTCTTATTTTATTATATCTTGTGGTAGGCGTACCACTCGCTCCTATTTTATTATATCTTGTGGTAGGCCTACCACCCGCTCCCATTTCATTATATCTTGTGGTAGGCGTACCACCCACTCTCATTTCATTATATCTCGTGGTAGGCGTACCACCCGCTCCCATTTCTTTATATCTCGTGGTAGGCATACCACCCGCTCCCATTACAACCAACAATAATCACACGTAATCCCAGAAAGGGAACAAGAACAACATAATAACTTCCCGGCAAGGGAACATTAATATTTCAACAACATCCGGGCAAGGGAACAATGATATCTCAACAATATCCCGACAATGGAACAATAATGTCAAACAAACATCCCGGCAAGGGAACAATGATAATAATAACATGTGAGGCATAATAAACTACAACGGAGTCATAACAAATTATAACACAAGACTCATGGGCATGCTTGACACCAACATATAGATACTCGTCACCATGCCTATACGTCGTACTCCACAATTAACACTTAGAAAATAGACACAACTTCTAATCCCTCAAGCTAAGGTTAGACCATACACTTACCTCGATGCCACGAACACAATTCACGCTTCAATCATAGCTTTACCCCTCGATTCCACCACCAATTCGTCCGTATCTAGTCACAAGTTACTTAATTACATTAATAGACGCTAAATGAATCAACCCCAATGCATGAAAAATGAGTTTTTCAAAGTTTTACCCAAAAAGTCAAAAATAGCCCCCGGACCCACATGGTCAAAACCCGAGGTTCGAACCAAAACCCGATCACCCATTCCCCCACGAACTCAAATATATAATTTGTTTTGAAATCGGACCTCAAATCGAGGTCCAAATCTCCAATTTTTGAAAAACCTAGGTTCTACCCAAAACACCCAATTTCCCCATAAAAATCATTGTTTTGAAGTTGAAATCATGTTAAAAGATGTTAAGAATTGAATAAAGTTAGTTAAGAACGACTTACAATTGATTTGGAGAAGAAGAAATCCTTGAAAAATCGCCTAAGTGTGTTTATGTTTTGAGAGAATATGAAAATGGGTTAAAAATTCGGCTAAGTATAAAAGTTGCAGGTCTCAGATGTGGGAATTGCGAACAGGGGTTGGCAATTGCGAACCCCGACCTCTGCTGATATGGGAAATGCGAAACGGGGTTCGCATTTGCAAACCCTTCAAAATTGCTGGACCTTCGCATTTGCGAAAGGAAGGTCGCATTTGCGACTACCGCATTTGCGACAAATTAGTCGCATTTGCGATCACTGGCCAGGCTGAGGAGCTCCGCATTTACGAAGGTATCCTCGCATTTGCGAGGCCGGAATTGCGAAATATCACTCGCATTTGCGAGATAAGTCAGACCTGGGCTGGTTCGCATTTGCGACCATGCCCTCGCATTTGCGATAGTCGCATTTGCGAGCCAGGCTTCGCAAATGCGAAGCCTGTAGATCTGATCACACCAGCAAAAATTCTGCAATTTTCTAAGTCCGAAATGCGTTCCGTGACCTATCCAAAACTCACCCGAGCCCTCGGGGCTCCAAACTAAATATACACACAACCTCAAAAACATCCTATGGACTTATCCGTGCACTCAAATCACCAAAATAACATCATGAACATCAAATTAAACCTCAAGATCAATGAAATTTTCTCAAAACTTCCTTAAACATCAATTTTGCATTTAAGGTCTAAATCACGTCAAACGGACTCCGTTTCTTACCAAACTTCACAGAATTATCTTAAATCATATATAAGACATGTACCGGGCGCCGGAACAAAATATGGACCCGATACAAACATGTTCTAATCAAATTTAATTTCCAAATCCTTTAAACAATTTCAAAAAATAATTTTCTTTAAAAATTCATTTCTCGGGCTTGGGATATCGGAATTCGATTCCGGGCATACGCCCAAGTCCCATATTTTCCTAAGGACCCTCCGGGACCATCAAATTACGGGTCCGGATCCGTTTACCCAAAACATTGATCAAAGTCAAATTAAATTCATTTTATAGACAAAATTTATTATTTTTCACAGATTTTCACATATAGGCTTTCCGGCTACGTGCCCGGACTGCGCACGTAAATCGAGGTGATGCTAAAAGAGATTTTTGAGGCCTCAGAACGTAAAATTTTATTTTAAAAACAAGTGATGACCTTTTGGGTCATCGCAGATCTTGATCTTGACGTATTTTTATTCCAAGGGCTTGCAGCTTGTTCTTGAATCTTCATCTTGATCTTTTAATCCTTAGAACACTTGAACGCTTGTAGCTTTTAGAGAAATCTGCAGCGTTTGATCCACGAGCTCTCTCTTGCTTCTTGTTATAACTTCTGGTGTCTTTCTGAGTTATGAAGACCCCTATTTATAGTTGTGGGAGGAAGAGTTTTGATGAGAACAAACTCTTTACGATCAATAAGATTGAAGCGTGACAAGGCCGCATTTGATTGGCCAGAACACGTCACTTGCACATGTGGCACAGTTTCATTGTCTTTTAATTTGACTTGGCATGCCTTGTCATTTTGACACGTGGCACGATCCTATTGGCTCTTCCGTTTGATTTGACGCGCCATGTTATTTGACACGTGTCACCAAACTGGGTCTCCAGGAGGATGACATCTTGGGCTTAATAAAGTGGGCTCATCACTTTAGCCCAATCAAATGGGCTTGCCCAATGGATTAAGACTTATTTATTTAAGAGAAATTTTCAAAAACCACTATGTTTTAGTGATTATTAGCTTGCTATAGCTACCATTTACTAAATTACTTCCTATAGCTATGTTTTCAGTTGTTATAGACTGTATTCGATGTATTTTTGCTACTGTATTCATGAATGCTGTAGCAAAACTCGGCGAAAAACAGGGGAGTCCGGCTAAGCAGAGAATGTATTTGACTGTATTCGCGAGCTGTATTCGTGAATACAGTAACGGAATTTACGAAAAAAAAGGTCTTCAGCTGTTTAAAAACGGTAAGTGAATCAATTAACACGATAGACTCCTAATATAACTCAACAAACTCAATTATAAGCACACAAAATTTTTATTTCCAGTTATAGAAAAGATTCTCAACTGAAAATACCCCAAAAACATAGCAGTCTTCAGAGATTCAATCCATCCTTTCTTTTTCTAGTGGTATCTTTACTAAAATATTTTATAGTGATACCATTACAAATAGATTTATATATTGAAATTATATAATTACATTGAATACAGTTAAATACATAAAAATACATTGAATACACGAAGTATAGCAGGTCATCTATAGTGCAAAAACATATGAATACATATTGCATATACATTTGAATACATATACACATCTGAATACATAAATTATATTAATTAAAAAAAATATATGATTACATTCATGAAATACAGCGAGACAGTGAATACAATGAAATACATGGAATACAGCTAGATACATTGAAATACAATGAAAAAAAAACAGTGAATACAAATGAAATATATGGATTACAGCGAGATATATTAAAATACAATGAAAAAAAGGTAACAGACTCTTCAAGGCAAAGCATCTACTAATTTTCACTACTTCTGAGTTCATTCTCTCTTGGCGTTTGCGTGAATCTTGATATTCCTCGTAAGGGTAGTTGGATTCTGTGGCAATGCAGCCATTTTTTAAGATGAAAACGTAGGCTGTGGTCATTAAACCGCCGTCGCATCCGTTGTTTTCGGTGGTGCAATCTAATAGTTGTTGTTCGGAGAGTGAAATCAAGTTTTCTGTTGAGAGTTTGTGCCGGAGGAAGGGGTTAGGGGGTGACACAATAAGGAAGGGAAAGTGGGCCGGCCGAATCTGTCGTTGGCGGAACACAATCCCTTCTAGGGTTTCTAAAAGCAGGGGAGGAAAAAACCGGGGGAAAAAGAGAAGAAAGAGGAAAGAGAAAGGAGGAGAGAGTGAAGAGAGAGAGAAAAAAAATAATACACATCGTATTTAATGGCTTAAAGGTAGGAAGTGTCTATAAATAGATATTTTGCTATAAAAATTAAAAGGTAGCTATAGGAGATAATTTGTTAAAAGGGTATTTATTTATAGTAAATAAGGTATCAACCTTTGCTATAGGAGGTAAATTTACCTTTATTATTTAATCCATATATTTTGGACTTATATAATTAATTCACTTATATTACCCCATAATTTATTTGGATGAATATATCTTGAGTTTAAAATAAAATCTAAATTAATTTATGAATTTAATTACGTAAATTTTATACGCCTACAAAACATATTCAGTTTTTTGGGAACTTTTTTACAGAAACTTTTCTAATCAAACGAGTAAACGATGCTTAGAGTATTGCTGTTGGATATTAGGTGATATGATGCATCTTCCTCTTCCATTTCTTGCACGGAAGTAAGTTTATAATAGCCAGTCAAATATGAAATGCTTTTAATCCAACTCTACCTTCATATTTTTCAATTATTTTTTTTTTAAAGTTAAAGAGGATGTCCATATTTTATGTTAAATACATCGGCTGATTTAAGAGATAGGGAAAAAAATAAAAGAAATACAAGGGTTGATTGTGTAGAGTAAGATTAAAATTTCAACAAGTTCTAAATTATATTTTGTTAAACAATCAATATTCCGTTCAGTTTTGTTCATAATTCATTTAGTCATGGAATATTTATTTCTTCTTTATATGTAAATTAACTTGAAAATGTTTTGAAACAAAAAGTATCATCACATTAGTGGTATATTATATACAACACTTGTTAAGTATTTTGGAGCTGGCATATATGCAATTCCGATTTGAAACTAATGCTATCATTCAAAAAGATATTTTAAGTTTCTTTGATACTTGACCAATGCATTTAATTTTCGATGTGGCTTTAAAACTCAATTCTTTAATATTTCGAAAATAAGAACTCCAATATTTGAAACATATATAGGTTTTACAAATCACAAACTTTAGAAAAATTGCTCAAGTACATCAAAGGTCCCTATGTCGTGCATTCCATGACTTTCAAGAGCTTGAAAAAGACAAATAATAAATTAGAAATTTGTAGTACTTCTCTTTTGGCTTCATGACCTAGATTCAGTGCCAGATGTGGAGTAGCGGGGTCGTATTCATCTGAACCCAATAATTTTTATGCAGAACATAAATTTATGTGTAAAAGTTTATTAGAATTGTTACATATGATAGGTCTGAGCCCATAAGTTTAAAAATACAACAGTTCAATTCTAAAAATCTTAAAAACTAAAGTTAATAGAGTTTAAATTCTAGATTCGTCGTTGGCGCGACTTCTTTATCCCAACAGTTGTTAAAACGAAAGTGACAGTGAAGGAAGGAAAAAGTAATCAAGATTATTGAATTAAGGACAATGGGAAGAAGGGAGATTCCATCCCTAAAGCTTTCATACAACTCAATAGCAATACGTAAATACTTCACTTCATCAGTCTATTTATGGGGTCCAATGAGCTTTTTTTATTTGACAAAATGATATAAAGGGTGTTCCATTTTCAGTAAATATTACTTGCATCGTGTTTATACATTAAATTAAATAATTAATTATGATTAAATAATTTAATGAGATAAAAATATATATTAATTAACCATGATCAAGTTAGAAAAACTTATATTCAAACACATGTTATGTATTTATTTGTTTAGTATAAACACCCGATAGGTAATTATATAAGTTCTTACCTCTATTTTCTAAATAGGAGTAACTCTCTTGCCCGTCAAATATTATCCATTATGTCCAATTACAAAGAAATAAGCTTCCTTTTAAACTTTATCATGAGTTCAAGCCGTGGAAGCAACTACTAATATTTGCATTAGGATAGACTATCTACATCATATCCTAAGGGTATGACCCTTCCTCAAATCTTACGTGAACACGGAATGCTTTATACGCCAAAAATATTTTTTGTTCCCTTCTAAACGAATAAATAATAATAAAAAATAGTACTATATCACATACGGTGGAACAAAGACGGAGTATATGTTTTGTATTCAATGGAAAACTAGACAAAGTCAAAATAACACAACTTATTTTTGGGTGCACAATGTCCACGTTAACAAATTCCTGATCATAGATTCCACTTACTCCCTTGACATTGGGCAGATAAGATCCTCCTCCAGTTTGGATCAATCTGTCATAGTAAAAGGGTAAGAAACCAGTGTCCACTGTCTTTATGACTGAACTGGCTTGAACCAGATGGCCACACATGGGATATGGGTCCAACTGATCCAAAATTAAAGTGCAATCACAAGTGTCCAGAATAATTTTTTTGGGCATTTTCTCACTTGGAAGCTGTCAGTCACTAGGTCTTTCAATTGACTGATCTTTGGGCTTGGGTTTGTATGGGGAACCTCTGTTTCTCATCTCTCATGCCCATATCCTGATTTTTTTTTTTGCAATTCTGCATTCTGTAGCATGAGTCCCTTGTCTTTTATCATTACTTATTATATTGTTAAGTTCAAGACTTCAAGGTAAAATACACAAATTACTCCACTTTATTTGTATGTAACATGGGTAAATGGGCCCATAAAAGGTTCACTTTTGATTAAAATAATACGGGTTAGCCAGTTTTCATATTTGTAAGTGAAAAATAGCTAATGTTTACAAAGTCATTGAAAAATAGTCATTATTTTGCTGGAACTCGGAAAGTTCCAGCATAATAAGCTGAATTACAGAGCTCCTGCGTATAAACTTTCAGCATATTATGTTGGAACTCCAGCACACGGAAAGTTCCAGCACAATATGCTGCATTATGGAGTTTTTGCATATAAACTTCCAGTATATTATGTTGGAACTCCAACACATTATAAGATTCCAACACACTACTGGAAAATGGCAGAATTCCGACCGTCAAAACGGTCGGAAATCGGTCGGAAATCACGAATTTCCGACTACTTTCCGACCGAAATTGGTCGGTCGGAAAATAGTTGGTCGGAAATCAATTTCGGACCGAATCTGTCGGTGATTTCCGACCAAAGTTATCGGAACGTTCAAAAGGCCAAACGACCAAATATTCTCAAACTTCCGACCAAAGTGGTCGGAATTTACCGACCGAATCAGTCGTAATAATATAAATAAAAATAATTATTTATTTAAAATTAAATAATAAAAATATATAATTTCCGACCGAATCGGTCGGAAATTAATAATTAAAAAATAAATTTTATTTAATTTCCGACGGAATCCGTCGAAAACGGTTAAATATTAATTATTTTAAAAAAAATTGGGCAGCTGTCCGATTGTTTCCGTCGGAAATCAGTCGGAATTTTCTGTAAAACTGGGCAGAATTCTGCCCAATTTTGAGCTAAACCACCTGTCAAATTATTACAATACAATATCACCAACAATACTAATCATTAACACAATCTAAACCAATAATACCAACCATTAACACAATCTAAACCAATAATACCAATCATTAACACAACTTAAACCAACAATACCAATTATTAAAACTAACTATTTTGGGCATAAAAACATCAAAATAGTAGCCAACATTCAATGTTAAAAACAAAAACATAAAGTTGTCTCTCACAATCAAGTTTACCGATTAACCAAAACATCACAACCAAACTACTACACATTAG
This sequence comes from Nicotiana attenuata, assembly GCF_001879085.1. Lineage (NCBI taxonomy): Eukaryota > Viridiplantae > Streptophyta > Magnoliopsida > Solanales > Solanaceae > Nicotiana > Nicotiana attenuata. The sequence goes on along the minus strand of NW_017671088.1, from coordinate 70,605 downwards.
ATTCAGTTTATTAATCCTCATCATCAAATAGATTATGCCCATGTTTTCTCATGAATTTTGCATCTTATCAAATATTCCGAATTGGGAGTCCAATTGTTTCGTCAAATCACAAATTTTCTTTCTCATATCTTCCACAATGAAGCCATATGATGAGGTATTGGTTGAGTTGAAGGAGGCTGAGTTTGTTGCCATTCGTCCACCCTTTTATGATAATCTTCCTGAAATGAAAACATAACTATTATGTAAACAAACTAATATTAATAATTCATAAATAAGTATGAAGTTAGTATTTTACATATGTGTCTTATGCATGCGTTTCCACCCAGTGTTCTCTTGTACCATCCTTCTTCTTTTTCCTATGCGTCTCCTCGAAGACCTCATCGTGACCCATATCTCGCCCTCTCTCCTTTTCCTTCATAATAAAAAGTATGAGTTAGATATTACAAATATAAAATTCTATATGTAAAACCAAGAATATTTTTATAAGTAATTACCAATCTTAATTTATGGGCTGCAAAGCTAATCAAACCTCGAAAACTACTATTTATTTCATTTTGATATNCTGCATTATAAAAAACATAACATTAGATGAAAATAATAATTATTTAAATAAATGTAATCAATTTTTAGACTAAATTGATTTTACATTTGCTCTCTGATATTGTACGTTATCTGTCCCCAAAAATTCTACGGCTCACGATAAAATAGCTTCATAGAATCCACAACCAAATGTGTAGAATGAAAGGATGGCAAAAATCTGCATTAAAGTTAACATATATATAATTAATAAACATCAAATAAATTCAAATATTTGGGATCTACAATAACAATTATGCAAAAACAAAAATCGATTAATCTACAACAACAATTTAATAATTTAATGGATGAAACTGATAATAGATTTCAATTAAGCTTAATTCCATGAAAGTCAAGAGATATTAGAAAAGTTAGGAGTAAGACATATTGTCAAAAGTAGTCAACTATCACTAAGAGTTTTAAAATATTCTTCATACTTTCTCCTCTTAAAATTAGTACCCTCCCCAATATAATTAAATGAGATGAATTGCTATATATGTAACAACTTTACAAATTAGTTAGCAAAATTATTTAGTTAAATAATTTTCAACTTAGTAATGTTATCCCCATATTAGTATGTAATTTACCAACATATAACTTTAACATATAAATTTAATTTAGCTATATATGACTCTAAATTACCAACATATAACTTTAACATATCACCCTAAATTACCAACATATAACTTTAACATATAACTCTAAATTACCAACATATAACTTTAATTTAACTACTAACAATAGTCATAGATTTACTTTAGCTAATATCAATCAATTTTTACAAACCAAACTAGGAGCTAAACAAAATCAGTATATTTGTTTTAAAAAATAACAAAGGAGGGTGAGGAAAACTTACCTGGCAGTGAAGGGTCGTCGACGAATCTGCACTTGAGCGCCGGTGCCGGCGAGTCCTGCTAGTTGATGGCTGCGGCGGATTTGGGTGGGGGGAAGTTTGAGTAGAGAGAGAAGAGAGAAGGAAGAAAAGAGGGGAATGAAAAGAAAGGGGTCACTGGAGGGCTTTTAAAAAAAACTTTCCGACCGTTTCGGTCGGAAATTTGGTCAAAGTAGTCAACCCTCGTTTTACTAAAAAATTCCGACCGAATCAGTCGCTACTTACTATTACTATTTTTAATTTTTTTTAATTATTTCCGACCGAATTGGTCGCTAACAGTGACGCAGAATTTTCCGCCAAAATTTACGACTGATATAGACGGGATATTAGTCGTAACTATTATTAAAAATTAAAAAATATATTTTTATGCATTTTTCGACCGATTCCGTCGGAAATTTCCGACTACTTTTTTCCGTTGGAATATTTCGGTCGGAAATGGGCCGTTTTTTAGTAGTGACATATATAGTAGAATCTCATATGTAGAAAAATCAAACTCTAACATAATCGATTTTTTCGAATTTTTAAAGTGTTCCTGTTTAGCTTTTATCGTTACATGAAAAAATGGCAAAAACTCAATTTGTTTGAACCTGTGGCTATTTTTCAATTATCGATTATAAATCTAGCTATTTTTTATTTACCATCACTTTTGGTTGGAGTAATAAATTGGGAACCTATTAAATTCAAAACATGCGTTGCCGAAGAAGATTACGATATGGACCCACAATTAGTTCTTTGGATCTTCACAAAAATAGTCCGCCGATTCACTATTTATCTGCTAGTACTTTTTTAGCTAGTATATATAGATTATATTCTTGTTACAAACAATTATACACAATATACTATATATCCGCCGACTACTTTTAGTTTAAGCAATTGGGTAGACGATTATTTAGGTTAATTCTTCTTATGGGAATTCATCCTACGTAGACCTGGGGCAGCTGCAATAGGACGTGGTTTTCCGTATGTTTCCGTCTTATTTATTTGCAGTTCTCATATTATCTTTAAGATTCATTTGGTATAATGTGTTGACAATAATTTTTAGCTTATATTTTACTGTTTGATTGGATATAAAGGTTGTTAGCATTATAGCATATGATACATAGTGAAGATGGTGCGTGGCGAAGTGAGCAGTGTTTTAGTGATGGTAATGAGTATCAAATATTCAATTGGTTGAAGCTTGCTAAACAGATATTCGAGCTCATTCATTTGTCATAATGAACAAACAACCTATAGCCCACTTCACACAGACTCTCTACTACTGGACTCAGTCAGAGCAATTGAGTTCAGTGTGGAGACCAACGAGGTGCTTGTGATGCTGTGTCCCAGAACCATGACCAAGTGTGGTTTGAGCCTAGTCTCTCACCACACCCGAAGTGTGACCAAACCACTCCTCAACTTGACCCAAGTCCTAAGCATGAAGAAAAAGAACCAAAAGAAATTAATGAGGTCTCTCCAGGGAACGGAGAAGCCTCATAAAAACCAATCCCCAAAAACTGCCAATCACCCCTGATGAATTACATCATATGGAACGTTAGGGGTGGTAATAGTGCGGAGTTCAAGAGACACTGCACGGACATGGTTCAGCTCCACAAGCCATCACTGCTGGTATTGCTAGAAACTAAGATGGATGATCACAAAAAGCTGACGAAGGAGCTGCATTTTGATATGCTAATCCAATTTCCGGCTGTTGGCTTGTCTTGTGGGATTGTGATGATGTGGAAAGAAAATTGTGTCACTGTTGATGAGGTTTCCACTACCCCTCAGGGCATCCATGCCATGATTAAGGTACCCCCATCCCACACCCCTTGGTTATTTTTTGCTATTTATGCTAGCAATATTTTAGCTGATAGGAAGTTGCTATGAGAAAGTTTGGTTACTATCTCCAAAAGCAAACCCAATAACTGGTTTGTAGGTGGTGACTTCAATGAAGTCTTAAAAGCTAGGGACAAATTTGGGGGCAACCTCATTAACTCAAGTCGTAGCAATTTATTTTGAAACTGCCTTAATGAATGCAAGTTAGTCGACTTAGGGTACAAAAGGCAGCAAATTCACTTGGACAAACAAAAGATACAAAAATAGGAGTAGTCTGATTCTAGAAAGGATAGATAGGTGCTTTGCTAATTGTTGAATTTTTCAGTACCCTGAGGCTACTGTTATACACCTCCCTAGGACCCACTCAGATCACTACCCTATTCAAATAGTGCTAAAGGGGGTCTCTCTCAATAATTCCAACAGACCTTTTCAGTTTGAATCCATGTGGACTAGCCACCCATCTTTCCCTAGTATCATCAATGAAGCTTTCACCAATAACTCTCCCTAATCCAATCAACTAAAACTTTCAAAAGCATTGTGACCTAGTGGAACAGGCACATTTTGGCAATATCTTCCACAAAAAGAGAAGAATCCTAGCCAGAATTTTTGGGATCCAAAAATCACCAAACCACCAGTTTAGCAATTACCTGCTAAACTTAGGAAGCAACCTGACCAGAGAACTTGACTCCATCCTCAAGAATGAAGAAGACTTCTGGAAACTTAAGTCAAGGGTTAATTGGCTTACTGAAGGGGATGCCGACACTAGATTCTTCCACACCTCCACTCTTAATAGGAGAAGAAACATGATCCTGTCCCTCAAAGAGGAAAGTGGTAATTGGCTCTATGACCAAGGGGACATTAAGACTTCCATAATGCTTTACTTCAAGAGCCTCTACACTTCTGCACATACCCAAGCTCCCATCTCACTACCAGCCATCTGGGCATGACTCATAGCCTATTAGGATGTCAAAGAGACAGCTTGGATAGGCCCATTGAGGTTAGTGAAATCAAAATGGCCATCTTCTCCCTTAAGCCTTTCAAGGCTCCAGACCCGGATGGGCTTCACCCTTTTTTTACCAAAAGTACTGGAGCATTGTGGGGAACTCAGTAATTGAATTCTGCAAACAATGCTTCAACACTCACTCCATGGATGAGACCATGAGTCAAACTCTACTCTGTCTCACCCAAGGATTCCCCAAGCCACTAGCTAAAAAAATTCAGGCCAGTAGGGCTTTGTAACACCATCTACAAAACCATCACTAAGATCATTGTCAACAGGATCAAGCCCCTGCTAACTGAAATAATTGGACCTAGCCAGGCTAGTTTCCTATCAAATAAGAGGGCTTATGATAATGCAATCATTGTCTAAGAATACATTACTTATTTTGGGAAAATGAAAGGGAGCCAGGCTCATATGATTCTCAAAATTGACCTAGAAAAGGCTTTTGACAGGCTAGAGTGGTCATTCATTAGGGACACTATGCATGCTTTCAACTTCCCTCCTGGGATGACTAAGTTAATCTTGTCATGCTTTAGCTCATCCAACATTTCAATCCTAGTGAATGGGCGCAAAAGAGATTTCTCCAAGCCTTGTATGGGCATCAAGCAAGGGGACTTAATCTCTCCTTACTTGTTCATTCTGTGTGTGTGGAGAGGCTCTCCAGGTTAATTGATAAAGCTGTCCAGGACAAACAATGGCACCCTATCAGTATTAGTAGGTCTAGCCCAAAAATTTCTCACATATTCTTTGCTGTTGACCTTACTCTCTTTGCAAAAGCCAACACTAGAAACTGCACCACAATCTACTCCATCCTGTAGGCATTCAATCAGAATTCTTGCCAAATAATTAATCTCACAAAGTCCAGGGTCCTTTTCTCCTCTAATACAAGGTAGTATACGATGGAACGTCTCACAAATGCTCTGTCAATCCAAGCTACAACATCCTTTGGGAAGTACGTGTCACGCCCCAAACTAGGGGAGGCACGACTGGCACTCGATACTGTATTCGATTGAGTTAGCCATTAGACATACTAGCTAACTAAACTGGGGGCCCCAACAGATTGGGCAACACAACATCTGAAATACTAAGTCTGGACCATTAAGGTCATGACCTGAATAACAATAAGCCATATAAACAAAGGTAGACGAGCCAAAATAATAAAGTACTAGCTGGCCGACGAGGCCGTGATTGGAGACATACATGCCTACACACATATATATACATGCCAAGCCTATGGGCTGGAGACTGAAAGCTGCAAAAAGAAACCCAGAATACTGTGTCCACAATAGCCTCTAAGAGTGTCATAAGAACTGTCGGGATAAGGCCCCGACTATACTCAAACTGTACAACAAAAGTAACCATCCTATGATAGCTCCAGGAACCCCGAAATCCTAGCGGAGGGGTCGATTAGAGTCCCTACCTGGACCTGCACGCACGAAACAAAAATGCAGTGTCCCCAGGCAACGGGACATCAGTACGAATAAAAATATACTGGTTTGTAAGGCAGAAAGTAGAATCATACATAGCTGATGAAAAAAACGGTAATAGAGATACCACCTGACACTGAAACTCTGATAGCCTCCATGGCCGACATCCGACCTCAGAGTAATCAAATATGAATGGTATGCTCCTGTAATCGTATGTCGTGAATACATATATATTGATGCAAATGCATGACATACCCAACCAAATGCTAGCAATGGCGGTCTCTTCCGGTAGCTAACCGGTATCATATTGCCAACCTGTGGCCATCTGTACAATACATATAGTCTTTCGGGCAAATAGGCCCCTTACCTCCGATTATATCTCGAAGTCCATACATAATATGCCATGTATGATATGAACTTTGAATGCACATAATAGGCCATAACAAGAACTTAGCCAATCTTGGCTCATTGGTACTCTTATTCTCATAATCTCATAATCACCTTCGTATCGCATACAATTGTCTCGTGGAACCTCATATTTTATTATTTGAATAAACTTGAAAAAATAACTCGACTTTTAGAAAGATAACTTAACTCTGAAGATGTTCATAAAAAGCTTAAGGTACTTCACTTAGTCCTTATACCTGATTTAGTGATAATTAGTAAAAGAAAGTATTTCAAAAATCAAGTGTTTTAGTAATTTAAACATAAAAATTATATTTGAGATTTTTGGAAATCGACGTGTCACTTTAGAGATTTTAAGATACACTTTAACAAGGGAGAAGGACTGATCGCAAATACTAAATGCCTTTATTTTCTAGTCACACAACCCAAAGACGAATAAGAATTCATATATATAGACATATAGTTAAGAAAGCCGAACAAATGACATATATAGATGTCGAATACCCTATTTAACCAAACGAGTGGAATATCAACCTAATAGCATCATGAAAATACTTCAGATACGATCCCAATGCCTTTCACAGAAGGTCTTTCTAGCAATAGAATAGTAAAATATCACATTTGACGTCTTAGGAATTTCCCAGAATTCGTGCTAAAAGGAAGGACAGAGTTTAGCCTTAACATACCTCTCCAACGAACGTCCGAATGCCTGTAGTTCCTTCATGAAAGTTGTTCCTTACGTACTAAGCTTCGGAAACACTATATATATGCAGCTTATACGCACCTATAAACAGTTCATAATTGAGTTTAAATTGGCATATTTGCCATATGACCCTAACTTGACGAAACGTCCGTAGAACTTTGTAAAAACGATCATAAAAGAGTCCCAAGATGATTACCTTGGCAAACCAAGTATAAAGCCTGAAGAACCAGCAAGAACAACAAATTTCTATCTTCCAAAAATAGCTCCAAACACAGCTAATAGAAGGGGGAAACGATTGCAAAGCGTAGAGATTGCGTTTCTAGGCACGGGGGCAAACTTTAACGGTAGAAATCGTTAAAAACGCACCTTAATCACTCAAGAACACCATGGAACCTTATCTTCAGCTTTCTTACTGTTTTAGGACGAAAATGAAATATTTTTAGGTCTGAAAAGTCGAATTTGCCGACTTATACTACTTGTTTGACCCGACCCGGTTCGCGACCCGGTTTCAGCCTGGACAGTCCGCGGTAAAACAGTCATAACTTTTTACTCCGATGTCGGATTGATGTGAGGTTTTTTTGGTTTCGAACTAGACTCGTAGACCTTCGATTCGATAGGTTGTGGGTCTCGTAACCTTTTATAATTGGGAGAAATGATCTGATACATTTGACCCAAAATTTAGAAAATTTATTAGAGAAATTTACGATAACTTTTGCCGACCTTTATTTCGCAACTTGCTTGACTCCAAAGCATAACATGTGACCAGTGTTATGTTATACCCAATCATATATACCTAATATAACCACACCACGTTACGTATATTACGTAAGAAAAGAAAAAAAAACATGGGGTCTCACAGTCTCCCCTCCTTAAGAACATTCGTCCGCGAATGGGTCAAGTCAATTCCTTGATTTCATTTATTTTCCGCTAATACGTTATTTGTGAGGATATATTTGTTTCATTTGCAAAGCATAAATCAAATTCTGAAGATTCCAACTACTAGGCTTCGTATAGCTATCTCGCAATAAGAAATTTAAATTGCACTTTCAAGTCATTCAAAATCCAATTAAGTTGTTGTAAAGAAATAATTGCCAATTATTTAAATGCGACTCACCTTAAGTCATAAATAGGTGGGGGTACTTCTTCCTCATTTCCTCCTCAGCTTCCCAGGTCATTTCCTCGACGTTGTTATTTCGCCATAACACTTTCACGGAAGCCACTTCTTTAGTTTGAAGCTTTCTTACCTGCCGATCTGAAATAGCTACTGGTACCTCTGCATAAGATAAGTCTTCAGCAATGTGAATATCCTCCATGGGCGTAATACGTGAAGGATCTCCAATGCACTTCCGCAACATAGATACATGAAACACAGGATGGACTGCTTCCAATTCTGAAGGCAAATCAAGCTCGTATGCCACCCTACCAATCCTCCGAATAATCTTATACGGTCCAACATACCTGGGGCTGAGCTTCCCCTTCTTTCCAAATCGCATGACGCCCTTCATAGGCGATACATTCAGGAAAACCCAATCTTCTACATCAAACTCTAAGTCTCGTCGTCGAACATCTGCATAAGACTTCTGCCGACTTTGTACTATACGCAGCCGGTCTCTAATAAGTTTTACCTTTTCCATTGCTTGATGAACTAAATTAGGACCTAGCAACTCTACTTCCCCGACCTCGAACCAACCGATCGGCGACCTACACTTCCGCCCATATAGTGCTTCGTAAGGAGCCATTTGAATACTAGCTTGGAAGCTGTTATTATAAGCGAACTCAATAAGAGGTAGATGATCATCCCAACTTCCTTTAAAATCTAGCATGCAGGCACGTAACATATCCTCAATTGTCTGAATAGTACGCTCTGCCTGTCCATCAGTTTACGGATGAAAAACGGTGCTAAGATTTACCTGCGTGCCTAGACCCTTCTGAAAAGATTTCCAAAAATGTGCTGTAAATTGAGCCCCTCGATCAGAGATAATAGATAATGGTACTCCGTGAAGGCGAACAATCTTTCGAATGTAAAGCTTGGCATAATCCTCGGCTGAATATGTCATCCTAACTGGCAGGAAATGAGCAAATTTTGTAAGCCTATCAATAATTACCCAAATAGAATCATACCTCCGTGGAGTGCAAGGCAAACCAGTGATGAAGTCCATATTTATCATGTCCCATTTCCATAATGGAAGTTCAATATACTAAGTTAGGCCTCCAGGCCTCTGATGTTCGGCTTTAACTTGCTGGCAGTTGGGAGATTGGGCTTCTATCTCCGCGATATATTTTTTCATTCCATTCCACCAATAGATCTGTCGAAGGTCCCGATACATCTTTGTCGCTCCGGGGTGAACTGCATATCTAGAATAATGGACCTCCGAAAGAATCTTGGTGCGGAGCTCTCCGACTGTCGGTACACATAAGCGGCCCTGGTATCTAAGGACTCCATCTCCAGTTAGGTCAAATAAAGGTTGTCGCTGTTGTGGAATACTTTCCCTCAGTTTTATAAGCTCAGGATCCTCGTGTTGTCGCTCTTTCACTTCAATAACAAAAGAAGATTTTGCTGTATTCTGAACGAGAATGCGTCCGCCCTCTGCTTCTACCAAACGCACCTGCAAATTAGCTAACTGGCATAGATATTTGGTCATCTTGACCTTATCAGCTTCAACATGGCTTAGACTGCCCATGGACTTCCGGCTAAGGGCATCAGCAACAATATTAGCTTTGCCGGGATGATATAAAATATCAACATCATAGTCCTTTAGTAATTCTAGCCATCTTCTTTGTCGTAGGTTCAGCTTCCTCTGTTTAAATAAATACTGAAGGCTCTGGTGGTCGGTAAAAACATCAATATGAACCCCATATAGATAATGCCGCCAAATCTTTAGGGCGAAGACAACTGCGGCTAACTCAAGATCGTGCGTAGGATAGTTCTGTTCATGTTTTCGCAACTGTCTGGAGGCGTACGCAATAACCTTACCATGATGCATAAGAACACAACCTAGGCCAATTCTCGAGGCATCACAATATACAACATAACCCTCGGTGCCATCCGGAAGAGTCAAGACAGGTGCCGTCGTAAGCCTTTTCTTTAGCTCCTGAAAACTTTGTTCACATGCCTCAGTCCACTGAAACTTAGCTCCCTTATGTGTCAGTTTCGTCAATGGTGCAGAGATAGAGGAAAATCCCTCCACAAACCTTCGGTAATACCCTACCAAGCCTAAAAAGCTACGAACCTCTATCGGATTCAAGGGCCTCGGCCAAGTCATCACAGCTTCAATCTTTTGGCCATCAACCTTGATACCATCGCCGGTAATAACATGACCAAGAAAAGCTACAGAAGTTAGCCAAAATTCACATTTAGAGAATTTAGCATATAACCTGTAGTCCTGGACAGCTCGCAAGTGGTCCGCATNGTGGCAAATAATGGGCTAAAAAAGCCTCAGAGAAGTCCTCCCACTCTGCTGGCGGAGCATTAGGTCCTCTAGATCTCTCCCATGCCTCATACCATAGGCGGCTACATCACGTAGTCGAAAAGAAGCCAACTCCACAGCCTCGGTGACGGAGGCATGCATCACCCTCAATACTCTATACATTTGGTCTATAAAGTCCTGGGGATCCTCAGTGGAACTGGATCCTGTAAATAATGGAGGGGCCAAGTGAAGAAATCTCGTACCGTCGAGCTTCCTGTCCGATCTCTCCGGGCATCTGCTCCCGACTCTAGCTATCGCTCATGAATAGAAACCATCCTAGTCAGCAACTGAACTGCCTCCCTCATCTCCTGCTCCCCAGTCTCTGATGGGGAACAACAGGTGCTGGAGGTCCTGTGTCTCTAGCTGCCTTAGGTACTAATGGAACTGGAGAGGCTGGGGGTACTGTATCTCCCTAGGCTCCAACAAGTGCTGGGGAAGCTGAAACTAGGGGTACTGGAGACTCACTATGTGCCTCTAATGGAAATCTATCCCTCTGACCTGGTGGGGAACGACTGGTACCTTCCCCTGGATCCATACCTATCTCTCGCTGTGCCATCTCCTGAGCGTAGGTAGCCTGTTAGATAAGAAACACAAAGCACGATTTAGATTTCATATGTTCTTATAACTTCGCTCTATAGCACGATTTATTAATTGAAAGAAATGTAACCATTCCTAAATGCCTCATAGCCTCCTGATTATAAGTGTGGTACACAACACACCCATAAGCAAGACTCTACTAGACATGGCTTATGGACTCCCTGGGATACGACCTACTCTGATACCAAGTTTGTCACGCCCCAAACTAGGGGAGGCACGACTGGCACTCGATACTGTATTCGATCGAGTTAGCCATTAGACATACTAGCTAACTAAACTGGGGGCCCCAACAGATCGGGCAGCACAACATCTGAAATACTAAGCCTGGACCATTAAGGTCATGATCTCAATAATAATAAGCCATATAAACAAAGGTAGACGAGCCAAAATAATAAAGTACTAGCTGGCCGACGAGGCCGCGATTGGAGACATACATGCCTACACACATATATATACATGCCAAGCCTATGGGCTGGAGACTGAAAGCTGCAAAAAGAAACCCAGAATACTGTGTCCACAATAGCCTCTAAGAGTGTCATAAGCACTGTCGGGATAAGGCCCCGACTATACCCAAACTGTACAACAAAAGTAACCATCCTATGATAGCTCCAGGAAGAGGTGGAGCTTACCAACTCACAGCTGAACCCTGAAATCCTAGCGGAGGGGTCGATCAGAGTCCCTACCTGGACCTGCACGCACGAAACAAAAATGCAGTATCCCCAGGCAACGGGACATCAGTACGAATAAAAATGTACTAGTATGTAAGGCAGAAAGTAGAATCATACATAGCTGACGAAAAAAACGGTAATAGAGATACCACCTGACACTGAAACTCTGATAACCTCCATGGCCGACATCCGACCTCATAGTAATCAAATATGCATGGTATGCTCGTGTAATCTTATGTCGTGAATACATATATATTGATGCAAATGCATGACATACCCAACCAAATGCTAGCAATGGCGGTCTCTTCCGGTAGCTAACCGGTATCATATTGCCAACCTGTGGCCATCTGTACAATACATATAGTCTTTCGGGCAAATAGGCCCCTTACCTCCGATTATAGCTCGAAGTCCATGCATAATATGCCATGTATGATATGAACTTTGAATACACATAATAGGCCATAACAAGAACTTAGCCAATCTTGGCTCATTGGTACTCTTATTCTCATAATCTCATAATCACCTTCGTATCGCATACAATTGTCTTGGGGAACCTCATATTTTATTATTTGAATAAGCTTGAAAAAATAACTCGACTTTTAGAAAGATAACTTAACTCTGAAGATGTTCATAAAAAGCTTAAGGTACTTCACTTAGTCCTTATACCTGATTTATTGATAATTAGTAAAAGAAAGTATTTCAAAAATCAAGTGTTTTAGTAATTTAAACATAAAAATTATATTTGAGATTTTTGGAAATCGACGTGTCACTTTAGAAATTTAAGATACACTTTAACAAGGGAGAAGGACTGATCGCAAATACTAAATACCTTTATTTTCTAGTCACACAACTCAAAGACGAATAAAATTTCATATATATATAGACATATAGTTAAGAAAGCCGAACAAATAAAATATATAGATGTCGAATACCCTATTTAGCCGAACGAGTGGAATATCAACCTAATAGCATCATGAAAATACTTCAGCTACGATCCTAATGCCTTTCACAGAAGGTCTTTCTAGCAATAGAATAGTAAAATATCACATTTAACGTCTTAGGAATTTCCCAGAATTCGTGCTAAAAGGAAGGACAGAGTTTAGCCTTAACATACCTCTCCAACGAACGTCCGAATGCCTATAGTTCCTTCACGAAAGTTGTTCCTTACGTCCTAAGCTTCAAAAACACTATATATATTCAGCTTATACGCACCAAACAGTTCATAATTGAGTTTAAATCGGCAGATCTGCCATATGACCTTAACTTCACGAAACGTCCGTAGAACTTTGTAAAAACGATCATAAAAAAGTCCCAAGATGATTACCTTGGAAAACAAAGTATAAATCCTGAATAACCAGCAAGAATAACAAATTTCTATCTTCCAAAAATAGCTCCAAACACAGCTAATAGAAGGGGGAAACGATTGCAAAGCGTAGAGATTGCGTTTCTAGGCACGGGGGCAAACTTTAACGGTAGAAATTATTAAAAACGCACCTTAATCACCCAAGAACACCATGGAACCTTCTCTTCATCTTTCTTAATGTTTTAGGACGAAAATGAAATGTTCTTAGGTCTGAAAAGTCGAATTTGCCGACTTATACTACTTGTTTGACCCGACCCGGTTTTAGCCTGGATAGTCCGCGGTAAAACAGTCATAACTTTTTACTTCGATGTCGGATTGATGTGAGGTTTTTTGGTTGCGAACTAGACTCGTAGACCTTCGATTTGATTGGTTGTGGGTCTCATAACTCTTCATATATTGTGAGAAATGTTCTGATATATTTGACCCAAAATTTAGAAAATTTATTAGAGAAATTTACGATAACTTTTGCCGACCTTTATTTCGCAAATTGCTTGACTCCAAAACATAACATGTGACCAGTGTGATGTTATAACCAATCATATATACCTAATATAACCATACCACGTTACGTATATTACGTAAGAGAAGAGAAAAAAAAACAAGGGGTCTCACAGTACATTGGATTCCTTATGTTCCATAAGAGACCTACTAGTACTGACTTCCAGTTCGTAATTGATAATATGCAATCCAAGTTGGTTGGCTGGAAAACCAATTTCCTTAATATGACTAGAAGGATCATACTTGCCAAGGCATCTCTGAGTAGTATCCCAAGCCATGTCATGCGATACATCAAACTGCCCACCAAGACTACGAAAAAATTGATAGAATTTAGAGGAACTTTATCTGGGGCACAACTCCAAAAAAGAAAAAACTGCACCTGGTTAGCTGGGACAAAGTTACTAGGCAGAAGTCTAGTGGTGGGTTGGGTTTGCAAAAAGCTAAGCTTAAAATAAAGCTTCTCATGTCGGTTTGTCTTGGAGGATCTACCACAACACCTCCATCTTATGGTCTAGAGCTCTGATCTCTAAGCACTGTAACTGGAACTATGCCCCAAGAAGCCAAAATCCCCTATTTGGCAGTGTATCCTCAAGGGCTGGGATACATGCAACAAGTCTAGTAGATGGGTTGTCCATAAAGGTAACAGGGTAAGCTTCATGAATGATGCTTGGATCCCAAATAAGACAGCTATTAGGGATATGATTTAGGGCCCTCTAACCCCAAATGACATATCTACTAAAGTGGACTCAGTCTGCAATTCTAGGAACTGGGATCTCTCTTCCATCTCTATGGATATCCTAGAAAACATCACTAACCTGATCAAATCAACCTTCATTCCTTCCAACTCTGCCAAGGAGGACAGGCTAATATGGGGATTGACTCCGAGCGGGTCCTTCACCAACAAATCAGCCTATACCTTCCTTAGCAGCAATGAAGAATCTTTGTGGAAAGGTGAGGAAGGCAACTACACTTGGATATGGAAATTAAAAGTCCCTAACAAAATCAAAAACTTTACCTGGATCCTTGCTCAAGATAGGCTGCCTACTGGGGCCTTCCTACACAGAATTTGGGTTAACTGTAACCCCCAATGTTGTTTCTGCTTAGCAACTCCTGAAACTAGTGATCACATCTTTTTTGAATGCCCTAATGCAACCCACTTCTGGCAAGAAATTTTATCCAAGGGATCTACTGTTAGTCAGCAGTTAAATCCCATTTTCAGTATTAATAACACCATCTCCAAAGCAATAAAGTACTATATGTTAGAAAAAAATGGTGCTATAAGGAGGCCATTCCATACCAAAATTAAATGGGAGACCCTCAGGAGGGGTCACTATAAACTCAACACGTATGGGGCTGCCAAGGAAACCCAGGCACTGGGGGAATTAGTAGAGTATTCAGGAATCATAATGGGGATTGGATTATAGGGTATATGGAAAATATACCACATACCACCAATACCATGACAGAATTGAAATCCCTACTGAAAGGACTTCAACTGGAAGAACAAAATGGCTGGATCCCACTAAACATAAATATAGATTCGGCTGAAGTAATGAAAATGCTACTCACAGGTAACACAACTTACGATCCCATGATTTGTGAATGCAGGTTATTAATGCAAAGGATGGACAATGTGATGGTGAGGCACACCCACAGGGAGCAGAATAGGGTGGCCAATGCACTGGCGAAGGAGGCAGCAAATTCAAGTTTTTTGGGTAGAACCACCATACTTGCAGTTCCTTCGATGTTTGCAAATGATGTATTTTGGGTAGACATCCTAGGATAAGGCTAGCATGTGGGCCAGGCCCGGGCCTAAGTGGGCTTCGTGGGCCGGTCCTAAGTTGGCCCGGTCCCAACTTAAACGGGCTTCGCAGACTTTTTGTAGGAACTGGCCCGCGATCGAGCCCACGAACTAATGATCCCGGGCTAAGTGGCTGGTCCCGGGCCTAAGTGGGCCCAAGTGGTCCTAAGTGGGCCCAACGGATACTTCCTTTTGTTTTTAAATTTTATAGAAGTTAGAGAAAAAAAATGGTAATAAAAATATCTTAGGCAATTCCTTGTAAATTATATTATAGAATTGTGATCTAAATTTTTTAATTCATATTTAAAGAAAAAAATATTGTAAAGAGATACTCAAAGCAATGCGTTATACTTTTATTATAGCATTAAAAAAATATGGCAATATCTTTCTTAGTCTTCCTCCCTCCTATGGAATGAGCACAACAAGGTGCTAATACCACCATTGAGAAGAAAAAGAAATTAATCAAGATGTGCCAAATTTAAGTTACATATTACTTTTTTATTCCTACAAGTTACATGGTATCTCTTACAAATTTTATAACTCCTTCAAGGTCCGGAGGAATTTCCATTGGTGATGGCGGAAAAGAAGCTTGGTCATCATCGCTTCTGGGCGAAGCAGCATCCTCCGCAAGTTTAGCTAGCATTTCTTCGTAAGCTTTGTCTACCTCTTGTTGTGATTCAGCAAGTCCAAAATTTCCTCTTTCCGAACGGATCCAATCTCTGAAAAGTACTGATTTTTCCAAGCTCTCCTTCATAGACACTCTATAATCATCGAGTTGAAGTCTTGCTTGATGTTGATACACAATTTTTCCCTCATATATTTCAAAATGCATATATACCTTAAAAATAGTGCATGAGCATCACCAAGTATTTTTCCATAATTTTCTATAATTTTTCTATAAATATTAAAGGCTTTTAATTAATTTATTCTTGTATTTTTATATAAATAATTATTAATTGCATCACAAATAATTTTATATTGATTCATTATTTAATTTCCATCATTTATATCCATATTAAGCTTTAAATATTTTTATATATACTTATTTTGCATCCTTAGGCTATAATTGCATATTTTGCAATAATAGCCCATATATATGCATAATTATATTATTTACAAAAAAAATGACTTTTTATATTTTTATAATGTTAAGTAATTATTTTAAATCATTTTCATGCACGTGTGATATTTTTGTTATTTATTAATTATTATAAATTATTTACTGATTTAATTGGGTATTTAAAATCTGGCCCTATTTTTATTTAAATTCCGACCTAGAATTACCCAAACCAACCCAATTTACCCCAGCCCAACTACTTAAAATCCTAGCCCAATCCGCCCCAGCCTAAACCAAATAACACTTACCCAATACCCGTTTTACCCGACCCAAATCCCTCTTTCAATCTTGGCCGTTGATCTTTCAAGATCAACGGCCCACATTCATCACACCCCTTTAAATTATCTCCCCTTAACCCTAACCCCTCATTCTCTCTAGACCGTTGCCTTCAAACTCCCTCGTCTCCTCCTCTTCTGAAACCCTAAGCGCCGTCACCCCCAATTCCCCTTCGATTCCAGCCAGATATGGAATCCATCGATGATATTCTTACCTTATTCATCTTGTCTCCTTACTGGCTACCCGTTTTTGGTATTACATAATGGTTTGCCTAGAATGGCAAGTAAATCTGGCAAAAATAGAACCAAATCTGGTTCAAAATCTTTAACTTGTTGCTTATTTCGTATGTGTTCATCATTTTTGATCTTTGAAAGTACGTCTTTCCGTATCTCTCACTGATTCGACTTAACCATAGGGTTAGGATTTCAGACCTTCTTTAATTGAACCAAATCTGGTTCGATTTTATGTTTCTTCCGAGTAACCTCCTGTCTATGTTCATTCTATTAAAATATATAACTCTTTGCCTTTATTTTGTTTCCCGATTTTATGGTTTACCTAAAATAAGGGCTCAGATCTTTTTAGATCTAATCTGGTTCCTTATTTTTTAATTATTTTTCCCTTAATCTTTCCGTCTATATGTCCCTGTGCATCTTATTATAACTCTCTTCGCTAATTTCTGACTAGTTTCCACTTACCCTAAATTAGGGATTTTTGATTCTGCAAAATCAAACCAAATATGTTTGACTCTTTAATTATTATGTCAAAATCTCTGTCTATATGCATCTCTTTGCTTGTTATTACTGCCAATTTTGTATATTTTACCTAAAACTAGGGTTTGAGACTTTTACTCTTTCCTTTCTCGTATGGTACTGATACTTTCCTTATTTCCAGTCAATCTACCATGATTCTATTATTGCTTGCCTTATTTGCCGGGAGACTGGCTGTTAATTGATATTTTCCTGCCTGATTACTCGTTAATGGACCAAACTCTGACTTCAATTGAATCTCGATTTATTTTCTTTCCTTCTTTGTGTGTGTTTGATTTATTCCCTTATTTGTCTGCCAAATTGAACACTATTTAAACCCTTTCCCCTCTCCCCTTTAGGACAAGACTTGAACTCTCATACTCTCACTAAAACTTAGTTCTTTTACTCTAATTCTGTGCTCATTGTTTCTGGTCTTGGCCGGCTGAAAGCCAAGGCCAAGTGATTCTGGAACTTAACTGCTGTAGCATATCTACTTGCTTTCTTACTTAACTGGTAAGCCCTAACCCCTTGTCGTTTCATTCTCCATGTTTTTCATAGTCAGTGTTACTTGAACAGCATGTCTTGAACCTTACATTTAGCATGATTCTACTTTTTATGCCTCCTATGACTCTCTTATGGTTAATACTGTTAGTTTGAGATTAGTTATTTTGAATAATATGAATCCTCTTATAAGTTAGCTTAATGTTCAGTTTGTCCGGGCACACTGCTTGTTAATCCTGTACCTGTTTTGAACCTTGCATTCTTAGGATACTACAAGCATGTAATTAGTTAATTTGTCCTAATTTGTTGCTTAACTCATGCACCCTGTCTGTTAATATGTCATGTGATGATCTGGCTGCTTTGTCTAAGTTATTTCTGTGATTAAACAATGGTTGTCTCAAATGTCAGCATGCTCCCTTAGTGTAATTAAGTCTCTCTTCTGAATTAACCTGTGTGAAACTATGTACTCTGCAAACTTTGCTGTTTTCTGAATGCAATGCTGTGTTCTAAACCTTTTTTCTTCTGAAATCAAACTGTTTTGAAATCTGCCCCTACTCCCTTTATATGCTAATTTTTAAAACTTCCACTCTTAGTCCCTTAGGTTCTATCCTCAACCCCCCAGTGTGAGCACTGATCAGGGTCCATGTGAGACTCCTGTGAACTCTGACACACCGGGAACTGGTTCCTAATCTCTTTTAAAAACACTTCTGAGTGTGTGGTTCTGGTGTGTGCATTGCCCTGGGTCCCTGAGGCCCTTGGAAACTTTGACACACTGGAAACCTGGTTCTACATGTGGGTAAGACATTCGTATTTGGCCATGCTGTACCTATTAAATGAGCCTCAAAGTTGATTGGTGTGAAGGCCAGGTTCCCAGGTTCAGTTGGGCTTAATGAAGGCTCCCTATAGTTTGCCTTACTACTATTATGTAATTTATTCATTTACTCTAGCCTGTAATAAGTTTGTAACAAACAGATTCTAGGGTATATAGTAAAATTGGGAAGGGTCTTTATTCTCTTTGGGCAATCCGGGTAGAAATCCTGCCAATAGGGTTTCATTTGCTCTGTTAATCCTGTTTTACCTCATCTCTGTTGCAATCGTGTGAGTGATGTACTATGCTTGCATATTATAAATCCTGCCTATAGGAAATTAAATTGCATTAGAAATCCTGCCTATAGGTTGTATCAACTTGTCCAACAAACATATGTTAGCAATCATGCCTATAGGACCCCAATGTTGATCTAACTGTTTTTCTTTTCTGGCTGTGTGCACGATTTATGTCCTTGTGCTGCTCAATAGATGCCATGCCTATAGGATTAAAATCAATTTCAAACATTAGAAATCATGCCTATAGGATTCTGTTAATTGGTTCTGAATATAATCGCCATTGTTAATCACTTAGACAATATGCCTATAGGACTTAATAATAATTCTGGATTCTGTGAGCGTGATGCATTACTGTTTGAAATACCCTGGCGATATTCATTAAAACCAGCAGGCAAACAGTAGGTCTTAACACTCGCCTTAATGAAATTGTTTCTGTACATCTGTCTTCTCACATAGATATCTTGCCTGTAGGATTTTAAGAACGATAAAGATTGTTAATTGCGTGCATTTGCTGTTTATGTACGGAGGTTAACATGAGCCCATATTTGCTTTGTATTTGCAAGTCCTAACATGTTTTGTTTGTCGCCTAGTCTTTTACATTTTTTGAGCAACCTAGGCTTAGTCTAGAACTATCCCAAATAGAAGTCCTAATGCCTCCAGGACTATAGGTAAGGGACGGGTAGTGCACGCATAGGAACGATCTAGAATCAATTATAGCACTTTTGGTAACAACTTAAAGATAGTAATCGGATAGCAAGAGATGATAGTCTGTGCCCACTGAATAATACGAGTAACACCCCGACTCGAGGGAGTTACGAAGTATTATTTATGTTGCACGGGGTGATCCTTTAGGTTAAAAAATTTAGGACCCCCCATCCCTATTAAATAATCCTCTAGCTTCTTTATTAGACTAATTCATAAGTTAAGTTCAGCTGGGATCCACCGTTGTGGACCTTGAGGGGTGCCTAACACCTCCCCCTCGAGGTAATTTCGAGCCCTTACCCGATCTCTGGTGATGCAAACTGGTAACATGAGTTATCTGCTCTAGGTGCCCTAACGCACGTTAATCCATTAGGTGGCGACTCTTTCAATTCCAATTCCCTACCCTCTCAAAAGGAGTTGTCCCAGAAATATCGAAACCCGATTTCGCGAGAAAAAGGGGGCGCGATAGCATGGAGACTCCGCTGGGGATATCTTTAAGCTCTTACCATAATGAACTTGATCTACATGAATTAGTCTTTCCGATAAGCGTATGTTTGTTATTTTGCTCTTATTTGTCACATGCACATCCTTTCCCCTATTTCCCCTTTATATGAACTCACATGCAATCCTTCGTGTGTTTCCCCTCCTTTCCCCTATTTCCCCTTTATATGAACTCACATGCAATTCTTTGTGTGTTTCTCCTTATTTCCTAATCATGTCCCCGACTTCTAATTTTGCTATATCATGTCTCTCCCAGTCCTTACCCCTTTATTTGCTTTATTAATTCCTTTATTTCATGAACTAACTTCTTCCCTGTTTTTCTTTCCTTTATGTCTTTACGTTCACTTAATACTGCATTTATTTTTAAACATGTGAAAATACTTGACAATGTGTTATTTTTTTGCATAATGCATGCTCAACATCACATTTCACTCGTGCGTACTAATACCATAGCGGCGCTTGATGAGTGTCCGCGCTCTTCCTAAAATCACCCTTTAAATTTGGAAAGGATTATTTGCGGTAAAACTAGTCGATCAGCGGTGCAGTCGACGGTTCCGTGCCTTTCCCTCTCAAGTTGTCCACTTGAGGGTACCAGTCTAGACTTCTATAGAAACCTTACTCTGATAATGACTGTACATGCATCATGATCAAACCTAGCCTGGGTTAATATGTTGTCCGCATAATAACCCTCTAAGAAAAGCCTTGTCCAAAGTCCACTAGGATATCTATAATCCAACGGGTGCAACCACGATATGTGCATTATTTGGAGAGATAAATGCCGACATGCTAATCGTTAATGTGTAAGTAGTCAAATTCGGAGGGTGGCAAGGGTCTAACTTTGTTTATTTTGTAGAAAATGAGGCACGAAGTCCCAGGTTTGGTATGGTCCGAAGTATACCACCGCTATTGTTGGATTGGTGGGAAAACCTTTAAGCGACAAAAACCACGTGAAAAGGGTTCTTGGAAATTTACCCTCCTTATTGGACCTCCAACCAAACAATGCTGATCGAGGCTGCTACTATGTTCTAGGACGGAGAAAGGGCCATATTCCGTTTTGGAAATATAGAAATGACTCCTCTTTTGGAGGAAATAGGAGGATTCGCTGGACTACCATGGGATAGTCCCATTTTACTAGTACCGGAAAACCGCACGACCAGGGGGTTTCTAAAGATGATGGATCTGAGAAAGAATGATGGCTTGGAGTGCCTGAAGAAGTCCTACATACCCTTCGACTTCCTCTATGAACGATATGGACACAACAAATCTTACCGTATCTTCCATGATGAATTATCCATCACTTCCCTATGTTGGACTCATCGTAGGGTTTTTGTATTAATCGTCTGCTTTCTAGGTATGATAGTGTTTCCAAGCCAAGGGGACAGAATTCACACCAAGTTGGCCATGGTAACCAAAGCTTTAATGGAGGGAATTGAGGGACAAACCTATACGATTGTTTCGATGATTGTAGCAGACATATACCGGGCTCTGGATCGTTGCAAGAAAGGGTTCAAACATTTTGAGGGTTGCAACTTGCTACTACAGATTTGGTTGTTAGAACATCTTCAGAGGGGCCAATACCGCCAAGAGTTTCTACGGAGACCATGGAATGATCACATAGCTTTCCACCATCCTGAAAGAATGACCTTTATCCCAGATAGGTTTGCACAGCCAGAGAATGCTACAGAATGGGCACAATTTTTCAGCAATTTGATCGAGGATCAGGTCCACTGGATGTTCTAGCGGTTCCTTACTAATGAATTCATCATCAGATCCAGGGATGTTCCGCATTTGGTGTTGATTGGGTTAAGGGGAATACATCCCTATGTTCCTATCAGGGTCATGAGACAAGCTGGTAGAAAACAAGTCATACCACAAGTCTCCAAAATGAGTCATTACAGAGCCGGTTTTCAGGGTGATGCCATTCCATACAAATGTGAGGTCTAGCACATATGACACTTGAAGATTATCGTGGAAAAGGATACTATCGAGCCAAATCGATATCACGCAGGTCATGTGTACTTCTACCCATCATGGTTAGAAGATAACATTGCAGGAATAGTCGAGCCAGGGGTTGGTCAAGGAAACAGGGTCATAGATGAAGCTGCTGAAGCAAAAGTGAAGTATGAGAGGCTAAGCAAAAGAGTCCTTGAATCCGAAGCCAGGCATTTGGAACAACACAAGTTCGACAAGGAATCAATTAACGAATGGAAGGAAATGGCTACAAGATCGACAGAAAGGCTGGAATATTTGGAGCAGGGTCTAATGGAACTGGAAGGAAAGATGAGGAAAAGGGTCGCAGACTGTCAGAATGCAGAGGGCAACGAGGGAGGACACCTAGCAAGGGCATACTTACTGTTGGATATGCACGACCTGGGGAATCTGATTGATGGAGCCAAGAAGGTCAAATATGGAGAAGGTCCCTCCGGGACCAAGTAGATTAGATTTAGCTATTTTTCTGAAACGTTTTTGAATGTAATAAGGCAAATGCCATTAGTAACTCATTTATTTATTGTCGTTTTTAGGTTTTTCTTATTTATTACATTAATGAAATGAGGCATTTATCGGCATTAAATCTCTCCAAATCTACTTGTCGCTAGGCTTATCTCTGGCACAACGAGGTTACCCAAATTAGGACGCGAATTTACATTCCCTCAAACGTGTTTAAATACTGCAAAAACTTTTCAGAATCCTTACTGACTTGTTACCTTTTTGTATTTTTTCTTTATTTTGATTATTCCCATCCCCTAAGGTTGGTTCGCACATACTGGCATCATCAACATATCACACCAGATCTAGAGGCCCTCCACCACCTCCTCCTCCAAGTAATCCGATAGGCAAGGGAAAAGCTAAGATGAATGATATGAGTGGTATCCAGAAAGAAAATGCTACACATGCTAAGAATATTGAAACTTTAGATGGTCAGAGTACTCCGACCCAGAATGATTTGGTCCTACGATTGGAACAGAAAATACTGGAATTGCAAGGAGAACTTGAGCAGGTCCAAAACTTGGCAAACCTCTCCCTCACCCTAAACGTCCCGAATATTAACCAGCAAAATGCTCAAAACCCAGCACCTCCTCAAAACACACCAAACCAACGTCCGCAAAATCCTTTCGCACCCCATCAATACGCAATACCTCCCCAAAATCCTAATCCTCCACCAGTACCTACACCTCCCCAGCACCAGCACCTCCCGACTCAATACCCACAAACCACTTACCATAGTCCTCAGTATACTCCACAACCAATCCCTGACCCACAAATTCCACTAATGATCTCCACTACACTCAAACCCCCGGCACTCACCAAAATAATCCCATATACGTAGAAATCTTACCCCACTCCGCTCAACCAATCTTATACGCACCAGAATCCACCGAGAAGGACCTGCTCGTTAAGAAAATGGTGAAGGAGCTCAAGAAGCTCACAAGCCGAGTCTAGGGTGTTGAAGGAGGCAAAGGAATTGAGGGTCTGAATTACGAAGATCTATGCATTCAGCCAGACGTAGAACTGCCGGAGGGTTACAAACCTCCCAAGTTCGAGATATTTGACGGAACAGGTGACCAAAGGTAAATTTGAGGACGTATTGTGACAAGCTCGTGGGAGTTGGGAAAAATGAAAGAATTCGCATGAAGCTATTCATGAGGAGTCTCACTGGAGACACCCTATCTTGGTATATCAGTCAGAATCCCAAGAAGTGGGTTAATTGGGTAAGCATGGCGTCGGACTTCATGGACCGATTCAGATTTCATATAGAGAATGCACCGGACGTCTTCTACATACAGAACCTCAAGAAGAAACCAACAGAAACTTTACGCGAGTATGCTACTCGATGGAGGTCAGAAGCTGCAAAGGTTAGGCTGGCACTAGAGGAAGAGCAGATGAACAAATTCTTCTTCAGGGCCCAAGATCCACAATACTATAAAAGGTTAATGGTCATCGAAATCACAAATTCTCCGACATCATCAAACTCGGGGAAAGTATTGAAGAAGGGATAAAAAGCGGGATGGTAACTAATTTTGAGGCATTGCAGACTACGAACAAAGCATTATAGTTAGTGGGTATATCAAAGAAGAAAGAAGTAGGGGCAGTGATGGTAGCCCAAGGTCCAAAATCCCCACTCACATACCAAACATCCCCACCTAGACACCAACCTTCACCTCCCAGATATTCTCAATCCGCTACCGCCTATCACACTTATAACACCCAGCCAGCCTATTACCATTCACCTCTAACCCATCCAAACTATCAAAAACCCAGACCCAATTTCGATCGCAGGCCACCCAGATAATACACCCATATTGCTGAGCCTATCGACCAGCTATATGAAGGACTGAAGGCTGCCGGATATGTCACCCCTAGTCCCGTTGTCGCCGTGAAAAACTCCTCCCAATGGGTCAACCCGAACAAAACATGTGCGTACCATTCCGGCATGAAGGGGCATACTATTGATGAATGTCGCACTCTGAAAGACAAGATTCAAACCTTGATTAATACAAAAGTTATACAAGCAAAGGAATCCACACCAAATGTCTGCAACAATCCCCTCCCAAATCATAGGGGTGAAGGAGTAAATGTGATAGAAACTGATGAAGAATGGGATCCTGAAGGGTCAATTGGGCTTATTCGGGAAGGTGACGACCCTAAACCCGCTATCACACTCACTCCTATTGTGGTACAGATACAGCCACTGGTCGAAGTCGAAATAGCCGCATCAGTTCCATTTGAAATTAAAGTGACAACACCTTCCGACTACACCTACTCCATTTTAAGTAGAAGTAGCCACACCCCTCACTGTGACAGTAGCATCCACACCATCCTTCAGTTCCAACGCCATACCTTGGGATTATGTTGCCGAAGCTAGGAGAAAAGGAAAAGCAAAAATTGAAGAGTTTGGTGCTGCACAGGGGATGACCAGAACTGGAAGGATCTATACACCCGAAAATTTGGGATGGACAAGCAAGGAAGCTGCTACCAAACAACCTATCATTGAAATTGGTCCAGATGATCTCTGGAGGAAAGTACAGGCAAGAGAATACTCTGTCGTTGCTCATCTGATCAAGACTCCCGGCCAGATATCCATCTTGTTGCTGCTACAAAATTCTGAGGCGGATAGGAATGCTCTGATAAAGGTGTTGAATGAAGGGTATGTGCCCAACAACATCACCAGTGGAGAGATGGCCAATATGGTAGGGCAAGTACTGGAAAGCCACAAGATCACCTTTCACGAAGATGAACTACCACCTGAAGGATTAAGTCACAACAAGGCACTGCACATCACCGTACAATTTGTGGACAAATTCATTGCCAGGTCCTAATAGATGGGGGTTCAAGCCTCAACATTTGTCCTCTGACTACTCTGAAATGGTTGGGTAAAGATTTCCATGAGATACGAGCAGGGAATATGAATGTAAAATCATTTGATGGGTCTCAAAGGGCCACAATTGGGTAAATCAACCTTTGTTTTCAAATGGGCCCGACTTGGTTCGATGTTGAGATTCAACTATTGGACATATTTTCTACGTATAATTATTTATTGGGACGACCTTGGATACACGCTGCTGGAATGGTAGCTTCTACACTACACCAGGCCGTAAAGTTCGAATAGAACCATCAGGAGGTAATCATTCGTGGAGATGGAAGTAATCCCATTTACACCAGTCAAACCGTCCCGGTTGTCGAGAATAGAAGCAAGTTGGGTGGAGAAACTTATCACTGCATCGAGCGCATCAATGCAATTGAGAAAGATAAATGGGCAAAATAAAAAGCATACTGGCATGGTCAGGGTATGAACCCGGTAAAGGTCTCGGTAAGAATCTCTAGGGCATCACTAAGCCAATACAACCGAAACGTCACGATACCACCTTTGGACTTGGGTATTAATATACCTGGCAGTAGTATGATGATTGGTTGCCGCCATGGCGTGGCCCCTATTACCCTCTTGAACAGCCCATACCGCATCTGCATCAGACATTTCAGCAGACTGACGTGATATGGGGATCTGAAGAAGATGAGGCTTTAGCTGGCCTGAGAAACCTGTTTCTAGAAGACAAAGATATGGTTGCAATACAATAGTTGAGGAGGAGGAGGAGGAAGAAGATCTCACCATTCAGACGATGGAGAAGGGAGTTGTTCTCAAGAATTGGACTGCTGCACCATCCCGGGCCCGTCAAGTTCTTGGGTAGCCTGGCAATTAGCATGATCTGTTTTTAAAAGCCATTTTAAACATTTAAGATATTTCCAGTATTTTGTTTAAAGATGCATTTTGTTTCGAAATAATTGCTCGAGTCATCGAGCCGTACCTATTTTGATGTTTTCGAAATTTAATTAATGCATTGTTATTTTAGTATCTATTATTATCTTTTACATTTTTCTCTACAACATTACTATTTCTTACCTTGATAAACCAACGACTGTGACATGTAATGAGACAACACAACATAAGAATAGTGACTCAGAAGAAGAAGATGAGATACTTGAGGAAGTTATCAGGGAAGTTGAGAATTTCGAGAATAAACCTAAGTCCAACCTGGACGAAACCGAGGCAATCAATTTGGGAGATTCTGAAACCATCAAAGAAACTCGCATAAGTATCCACCCGTCACCGTCAGAGAAGAAAGAATACACTCATTTCCTGAAAGAATATGAGGATATTTTTGCATGGTCATATGATGACATGACCGGCCTGAGCACATCCATAGTGGCTCATAAGTTGCCTACCAATCCAATGTGTCCGCCGGTGAAGCAGAAACTCAGAAAGTTCAAATCGGACATGAGCCTAAAAATCAAGGAAGAAGTCACTAAGCAGATCAAAGCCAAAGTGCTCAGGGTAGTTGAGTACCCAACCTGGTTAGCCAACATCGTAACGGTTCCGAAGAAAGATGGGAAAGTCAGAGTGTGTGTTGACTATTGGGATTTAAACAGAGCAAGTCCCAAGGACGATTTCGCACTGCCAAACATACACATTCTGATTGACAATTACGCCAAGCATGAACTCCAATCCTTTGTAGATTGCTTCGCGGGTTATCATCAGATTTGGATGGACGAAGAAGACGCAAAAAAAAAAGCTTTCATTACACCATGAGGGGTGTACTGCTACAAAATGATGCCATTCGGTCTGAAGAATGCTGGGGCCACCTATATGAGAGCATGAGAACCATCTTCCATGATATGATACACAAGGAAATAGAGGTATATGTTGACGATGTCATCATCAAATCCAAGAAAGCCACAGATCACATAGCAGACTTGAGGAAGTTCTTTGACCGGCTACGGAAGTACAATTTAAAACTGAACCCCGCAAAATGTGCATTCGGGGTTCCTGTTGGAAAATTATTGGGATTCATCGTCAGCCGCCGAGAAATCGAGTTGGACCCATCAAAGGTTAAAGCTATCCAAGAATTACCACCACCAAAGAACAAGAAGGACGTGATGAGTTTCCTGGGACGTCTCAATTACATCAGCCGCTTCATAGCACAGTCTACAGTAATATGTGAGCCAATTTTCAAAATGNTGAACCCCGCAAAATGTGCATTCGGGGTTCCTGTTGGAAAATTATTGGGATTCATCGTCAGCCGCCGAGAAATCGAGTTGGACCCATCAAAGGTTAAAGCTATCCAAGAATTACCACCACCGAAGAACAAGAAGGACGTGATGAGTTTCCTGGGATGCCTCAATTACATCAGCCGTTTCATAGCAGATCGGAAGNTTAATGGGGCTTTCGGCTGCGTTTTGGGACAACATGACGAGACAGGAAGAAAGGAGCAAGCCATATATTACTTGAGTAAAAAGTTCACACCTTATGAAGCACGGTACTCTATGCTTGAATGCACTTGCTGTGCTTTGACATGGACAACTCAGAAACTGAGGCATTACTTCTGTGCCTATACCACATACCTCATGTAGACATGTAATTTTTGACCCTCCCCAGAATTTTCATATTTTTAGTGTTTAGATATTAGTTTAGGTCTAATAGTACTATTTTCACTATTTTTTAACTTTTAACTTTATTTTATCTTTAAATGAAAATTACAAAAAATAATTTTCTTTTATTTAGCTAATTGATATTTTTATCTAGTTACCTCCATTCTCCACCCTCTTCCTCTCTAACCTCCATTAACACACCCCCATTTTCTCTCCCTCTTCACCTCAAGTAAGTTAATCTTCTCCCTCTCTATTTCTTTCTCTTATAAGTAGTGTAATTGTTAGATTAGTAATTTTAGTTAAATCCTAGTTAGGTTTAGTGTATTAATTTGCTATTTTTTTTTATTTATTTTGTTTGCTTTCTTTTATGTTTGCCATTGTTGTAGTTGTTGTAGTTGATGTTGATGAGGTTGTTTGGTGCCAAATTAATTGGGTCTCCATTATTATTTAATTGTGAAGTTGTTTGGTGGTTTGGAGGCCTAAATTTAGATTTTTGTGGTATAGTATGGATTGGGTCATGTGTTGGCCGAAAATTGTGGCACTAAGTTGTATATTTTTTGGGGTGTTTACGCCAACCTAAGTTGAGATGTTGTAGTTGATGGTGGT
>NW_017671088.1:36476-41909 GCF_001879085.1 Nicotiana attenuata | reverse complement strand
AGTGTTTAGATTATTAGTTTAGGTCTAATAGTTACTATTTTCACTTATTTTTTAACTTTTAACTTTATTTTATCTTTAAATGAAAATTACAAAAAATAATTTTCTTTTATTTAGCTAATTGATATTTTTATCTAGTTACTTTTAGTTTATCTACCTTTCATAAAAGTCGAAAATACAAAAAATAGTTTCACTTTGTTTTCAGGAATATTAGTATTTTTGGTAGGAACATATTAATTTTTGCGATGATTTTGATCTAATCCCATTTTTATTTTAGGATAGATATTTGAAAAATACCAAAAATAGGTTTATTTTAACGGTTAATTTTATTTTAATAGTTATTTTACTTAAGTAGGATTAATAAGTAAATGGGTAGTATTTTTAGTCTTGTTCAAGAGAAAAAAAATAAAATTTGGGCTCAAACAACCCATTTGTTTAGGCCCAATTTCGGATAGCCCAAAACATTGAGCCCACACCCATTCCCCATTTGACCTATTCTAATTCCTATTCCCTATAAAATAATTCCTAATTTCCTAAAAACGACGAACGGGCAGCCGCACCTTCCAAAAAAATGGAGAGCTCTCCGTTATTTCTTTCTCTCAATTGAAAGAAACGAAACAGAAACAGAGGGGAGGGGAAACGGATAAAATCACCACCAAAAGTCATTTTCTTCACCAAGAAAAGTTGAACTAACAACAACAAAAAAACTCAAACTCTTTCCTTTCTTTCTCAGAAAAATGCAGCGTCTACACTCTTAAAAAACCAGCTTATTTCCTCCATTTTCATCCCTAAAAAATAGCTCAAATCAGCCCCCGTAAACATACTAAATGAGTTGAAAAATCTCCTAAAAATAAAGCTCCAAAAGCTCAGAAAAAATTGATCCAAACCCGTCACGAAAATAGCCATTGCCGAGGTCATTTGCGGTGGTACGTTCCGATCTAGTCGAGTTCGCGGATTGGAGGTTTTTCCAGTCGCAATCCAGACCGTTTTTCTTTTCAAGTTCTGTCATCAATCTTGGATTTTGATTCTATCTCACAGCTGCTTTGTTAGAGATTTGATTCGGATATTCTTATTAAATACAAAAGGTCTGATTCTTTCCTATCTTTTGAGTATTAAATTCTTTTTTAGTAATTTTCTTCACTCTTGTTTGTGAATGTTGGAATTTAAATGATGTATGATTGAAGTAACTGATTCATGAGTTCAATTTTAATACGATATTTTAGTTCTTTAGTTGGTTGGTTTCCATGTTAAGTAGTTAAATTATTTGGGATTAAACTTTTGAATTCTGTGAAGTAATGACGTGATACGGGTCTAGTTTAGTCTTGAAAACTTACATGTTATATTTTATTGATAAAACTATGATCCTCCTCATAAGTGGAGTAAGATTTATTAGCTTTTGTTGATGAGCCTATATGAACTTTGTTTGGGTCTGATTGAGATAAGCGCAAGTGCATTTTTGTTAATTTGTCAACCTCTCACAATAATCTCAAACCTTAGGAAAAGTAATCAATTCATGAATTATTCGTAGCTTTGCTTTAGGCGCGATTAATAAATTATCGTGGCCATGGGTACGGGTCCCGTGGCATGGTCACAATACGTAAATCCCATTCGGGTGTGCATTTCATGTGACCCGACGATAACTTCGAACAATAATAAAAATAAACATGTTGTAGATCATGGGTACGGTCTCCGTGACAGATAATTAGGTCAATTATTAATATTTAAGCGACCGTGCTAGAACCACGGAACCCGGGAATGCCTAACACCTTCTCCTGGGTTAACAGAATTCCTTACCCGTATTTCTGTGTTCGCAGACCATAAATAGAGTCAATTTTCCTCGATTCGAAATTTTAAACCGGTGACTTGGGACACCATAAATTATCCCAAGTGGAGACTCCGAATTTGAATATAAATAATCCCGTTTCGATTATTGTCACTTTGATTGGAAAAACACCTTATATCCCCCTTGGGTAAAAAGGAGGCGTGACAGCTCTGGCGACTCTGATTGGGACAAGAACCCAGAATCTCTGGTTCAGTGTTCAGAATTTGGGCTTAGTATAATTGTTATAGTTGGCTTTGTTTATTATCTTATTCTTATGTGTTTGAGCCTAATGTGCTAAATGCCGCTTTTTACCGCTTTGATATTGTTTGAATTGTATATAAATTGTTACGAAACCTTCTTCTCTCTGAGTCTTCTAAATCTTCTGGGATGTGCACGATGGCGTGACTTCTTTTCTGTTAGTGTCATACCCTAATTTAGAACGAGGATCGGATCAGTTACAAAGTCGGATGGCCTTTTGGTTACCGGTACGTTGCCCCCCCTCGATTCGAGTAGTCCGCTCGGGTAAGCCAGGTCTAGAACAATACACCTAGGTTTTAAACCTAGAATAACATAGCCTCATGCCGGATCCCTAGTAGGAACATTTGTTTGCATCACGTGCATTTGACTTTGGGGACTCAACACAGGGGTTGGGTCCGTCTAGGACAGGTGCACCCAAATTAAAAGACCATCCTGATGCATCTTACGTGCTACTTGCGTATCTGTCTGTTTCGGCTTGCATGTTGACTGGCTTCTAGAATAGGGAAAGAAAATGAAAAAAAAGAGAAAAAAAAGAAAATCAAAAAAAGAAGAAAGAAGAAAAAAGAAAAGAGAGTGAGAGGTAGGTATTAGAATTATCCTGAAACTCTACCGAAATTTTGAAAAAAAGAGAGGAAAAGTCATTTCAAAATAAGTCATATTTTCCTGTTGCGTCAAAGCTAACAGAACTACGCGGGTCTGATTCTCACCGGATGTGAGATACGTAGGCAAACCTCATCGGCTCCGGCCCCCAATATCCAAAAATCTAAAAATATTTTCCTTTACCTCCTTCTTTAAAAAAGTCTTTCTTTGAGACCCCAATTTTCAAAAAAAAAAAAAAAATCCAAAAATATTTTCATTCACTTCCTTCTTTAGAAAAGCCTTTCTTTAAGACCCAAATTTTTTAAAAAAAAACCAAAGATATTTTCATTCTTTTTTAGAAGTTTTTCTTTCGAAAATTGAAAATAAAATTCAAGATTCAAATATATTTTCTTTAGAAGTCTTTCTTTCACAATTTTAACATAAAAGTCCAAAAATCCAAAGATATTTTCTTTCTTCTTTAGAAGTTTTTCTTTCGAAATTCCAAAAAAATCGAAATCAAAAAAATATTTTCTTTCTTCTTTATAAGTCTTTCTTTCGAAAATTAAAAACAAAAAATAAAAAAAGCGATTTAGTTTATTTTCTTTTTTCCTAATCTTCCCGAACTACGCAAAGATCTGATTCATGCGGCGTCTTGAAACGTAGGCAACCCACATCAGGTTCGATCAAATGGTTAAAAAAAAAAGAAAAGAAAGAAAAACAAAAACAAAAGAGAAAGGAAAGAAAAAAAAATGAAAGAGAGTGTTTATTCTAACATGCTTGTTGTTTTGAAATAAAAGCCTTTCAAAGGTGGTCGGTTTGTTGGTTTGCAATGTCAAGTCACAAAAACAATCCAAGATCTCTCGGAAATGAAAACATCTTCTCAACCAATGGAACAAGCACCATTGTTGTTGATCCAAGGTCACGAAAGGGCAAGTAGACAAGTTGGCGGCGAAAATTAAAAATGGAGGCAAATGTGGGATTGACTTTACCAGATTTGAGCAATAAGACATGGGCTGCTCGGGATGATCGTCAATATTTGAGTGTTGAATCCAAAGCAATCAAAATGGTCAAATGCCGTAGTAATGCTGATGTGCGAATGTGTGGCTAAGATGTCGCTTAGTAACTGGAAAGTCACTCCTCCTTCAACGATGGTAGTTTATTTTTGTCGTCTTTTCTTCTTCTTTTTGTGTTATCAGACCTTGCTATCCTTTATTCAATAAAAAGCAGTCAGTCATTTTGTGTCCATTTTGTGCATAGTTCTTTTCACGCTAGTTCCAGTGACATGACATGCATGCGGAATTTTTGGCGAGATCTTAGAAAACTGATTTAGTCTTGAATTGGATAAGTGAGAAAGAACCACTTTTGAAGATGAATAAAGACATGAAACATTTGAAAAATAAGAATGAGCCAGGTTTACATGGAACCAAAGCAGTTATGATCATAGAAGTTAAGGATCTCTACCTTTTGAATCATTGAGAAAATCGGGCTTAAGGATGATCGGACGGGTTGAACTTTGTTTAGCACTAAAAGATAAAAAGTGTTTTTCAATAGGTGTATCCCAGATAACTTGAAATGGATCAGTTATTGGCATTATGCATGTTCTACATCAAGACAAAATCCAAGAAAAGTCACCCAAATTGACAAGGGTCATTCACAGCGAGGAAAGTACTGCTCATACAGCTTTACACTAAAAAAGACCCAAGAAAATAGGCATGTTCATCAATGATGTGATCGCGAAAGGATACTATAATTGGTGTTCTTGTTGACACCTAATTTTTCCCTATACATTTTCAATATGCAAAATACCTTCAAAATAGCTTATATATGCATACCAAATATTTTATTATTTTTTTTTCATAATTTTTAAAGGTTTAAATCAATTTATTTTCCTTTTTCATCCATAAAATCCCAATAATTATGTCCAAAATTATTATTTTTGATGATTCATTTATTGGATCTTTGTATTTATGCCAAAATATGGCTAAGGTAATTTTTTTGCATATTTTTACAATTTTATTTAGTATTTTTTAAAGCTAATTGCATATAATTGCAATATTAGTTTTTTAGCGCTTTCAATTTATTCTCAGAAATTTATTTACCAATTTTTATAATTCAAAAAGGAGAAAATTGGCTATTTAAATAACAACCCATTTGTGTTTAAATTTAGCCAAAAATTAACCCCAAATCAGACCCAATTTCCCCGGCCCAATTTCAATTAAACCCGACCCCAACCCAATTTAAACCAACCCAAACCCGGATTCCACACCTACCCTTTTAATCCAGGCCGTTGATCATTCAGATCAACGACCACCGTTCACCATTCCAAAAATAAACCTAAACGACCCCTTACCCTAATTCATTTTCCACCAAACGCCGCCCTTGAATCCATCTTCTCTCAATTCTCTCTGCATCCTCACATAAAACCTAGCCGCCGCCACACAATTCCACCCTAATCCACCTCAATCCCCACCTAATCCATGGTCTCCCATGGCGTTTTGATACGTGTACTCGTCTCCTATGTCTACTGGCTACATATTTTCATGATTCCATGGACAAATCTCGAAGAGATCTGGTCCAGTCCTTGCTCGACTTCGATCTCTGGTCTTTCTCCGGCCATCCATGGCTGTTCAAGTTAGATCCTTGACTTTTCCGGCTAGATCGGTATCTTTTAAATCCTTTCTCACATTCTCTGGGTTCTTTGAAACCCTAGCTCTAAGAGCTGTTCGATTTTTCTTTCAGATTTATCTTAGATCTATGCTTATTACGAACTTCTTAAG
>NW_017671088.1:25527-32928 GCF_001879085.1 Nicotiana attenuata | reverse complement strand
TAGTACATGATCATAGAAGCTGCCACATTATTTTGGGACTGTGAAAGGGCCGTATTCCGCTTTGGGGGCATCGAGATGACACCTTTGTTGGAGGAGATAGGAGGACTGGCTGGTCAAGTATTGTAAACACCGGGCTTGCTAATGCCTGGGAATAGCAAAGTAGGGGCTTCCTTAGAATGATGGGTTTGAAGAAGAATCTAGAATTAACATGCCTGAAGGAATCATACATCCCTTTTGACTACTTGTATGAAAGGTACGGTCACAGCAAATCTTACCGTACCTACTCTGGCGAGTTTGCCATCACATCCTTGGGACATGTCCATCGCAGGGTTTTCGTCTGCATATTTTGCTTCCTGGGTCTGATCGTATTTATGATGAAGAAAGGTAGAATTCATAGTAGGCTGGCTATGGTAACCAAAATCCTAATGGAGGGGATTGGTCGGCAGGCATTCAGCATTGTACCCATGATTATTGCAGACATATACCGAGCGTTAGAGAAGTGTCAACGAGGAGAGAAACACTTCAAAGGCTGCAATCTGCTACTTCAACTTTGGCTCATAGAGCATCTCAAAAGGGTCGAAGATTGTGAAGAGGCTAAAGGAACTGAAGGTGGATATCTAGCCAGAGCATACCTATTGCTAGGACTTCGCGAGTTGGGGAAGCTGTTCGACGGATCCAAGGATGCCGAATCTGGGAAGGCCCTTCTGGGACCAAGTAGATAGGAGTTTATCTTTTTCGCTTTAAAATGTAACAAGGCTAGTGGCCATTAGTGACTTTTATTTCTTGCTTATCTAATATCGTTTTGGGATTCACCTATTTTTTATCAATAAAATGAGGAATTTAGCATTCTAAGTTCTCCAAATCAATTTGTCGCTAGGCCTACCTCGGGCACAAAAGAGGTTCCCCAAATTAGGACACGCTTTACATTCCCGCACTATGTGTTTAAATGTTGCAATACTTTTTATAATCCTCACTGACTTGATTACCTTTTGTTTTATTTTTGTTTTTTATTCCCCTCCCCAAAAGGTTAGTTCGTGCACTCTAGCATCATCATCTTACTTCACAAGATCCATAGGGGCACATCTCAAGAACTGGACCATCAGGACAACCAGAGCCCGACGAGCCTCGGTGTAGCAAGGCTAAAACAAGCTCTATTCACTGTTTTATTTAGTGAATGATTTTCTTTTCGCATTTTTAATTTTCGCAATAAGATCTTCAATGTTCAAAGCAATTATTCAATTTATCAAAGCATGTTTAATTTTTCCAATGAATTAATATTTATTTCTATCATTTTCCTCCTTACTTTACCAATACAACATTACTATTACTTATCTTGATGAATCAATGACTGTGACATGCAATGAGACAATGCAACAAACGAACATTGATTCAGAAGAAGATGACATACCTGATGAGATTGTCAAAGAAGTTAAGAAATTTGAGAACAGACCTAAGTCCAACCTGGAAGAGACCGAGATTATTAACCTGGGAAATGCAGAAAATGTCAAGGAAATACGAAACAACATTCACCTATCACCATCAGAAAAGAAATAATACACAGAGTTTCTAAAGGAGTATGAGGACATATTCTCCTGGTCGTATGATGACATGACTGGTCTGAGTACGTCTATTGTGGCTCACAAACTGCCAACCGATCCAATGTGTCCACCGGTAAAGCAAAAGCTTAGAAAGTTCAAACCTGATATGAGTTTGAAAATCAAGGAAGAAGTCACCAAGCAGATCAAAGCTAAGGTTCTCAGGGTGGTTGAGTACCCGACATGGTTAGCCAACATTGTGCCAGTACCAAAGAAGGATGGGAAGGTCAGAGTCTGCGTCGACCACCGGAATCTCAACCGGGCCAGTCCGAAAGATGACTTCCCTTTGCCGAATATACACATCCTGATTGACAATTGCGCCAAGCATGAGCTATAGTCATTCGTCGATTGCATCGCTAGTTATCATCAGATCTGGATGGATGGGGAAGATGTTGAGAAAATGGCTTTCAATACACCGTGGGGAGTGTATTGTTACAAGATGATGCCATTCGGCATGAAGAATGCAGGGGCCACCTACATGAGGGCCATGACAACCATTTTCCATGATATGATACACAAGGAGATAGAGGTGTATGTGGATGACGTTATCATCAAATCCAAGAAGGCCACTGACCACATAGAAGATCTGAGGAAGTTTTTCAATAGACTGCGGAGGTACAATCTAAAACTAAACCCCGCAAAGCGTGCATTTGGGGTTGTTACTGGGAAGTTGCTTGGGTTTATTGTGAGCCGCCGAGGAATAGAACTGGATCCATCAAAGGTCAAAGCCATTCAAGAATTACCACTGCCAAAGGACAAGAAAGATGTGATGAGTTTCCTGGGAAGGCTGAACTACATCAGCCGATTCATAGCACAGTCTACAGTTATCTGTGAGCCAATCTTTAAAATGTTAAAGAAGGACGCCGCTACCAAATGGACCGATGACTGCCAAAAGTCCTTCGACAAAATCAAGGAGTACCTGTCAACACCACCAGTCTTAGTTCTGACCGAGCCAGGTAGACCCTTATTACTCTACCTTGTAGTGTTAGACGGAGCTTTCGGCTGCATTTTGGGGCAGCATGATGAAACGGGGAGAAAGGAACAAGCCATTTATTATCTCAGCAAGAAGTTCACCCCGTATGAGGCTCGGAATTCTCTTTTGGAACGCACCTGCTGTGCTTTGACTTGGGTAGCTCAGAAGCTGAGACATTACTTTTGTGCCTATACCACGTACCTCATATCAAGGATGGATTCTTTGAAGTACATCTTTCAGAAGCCCATGCCCACTGGCAAGCTAGCCAAGTGGCAAATCCTGTTGAGTGAGTTCGACCTTGTTTACGTAACTCAGAAAGCGGTCAAGGGACAGGCACTGGCAGACCACCTTGCTGAAAACCCTGTGGATGGAGAATACGAACCCTTGAAAACGTATTTTCCTGATGAAGAGGTATCATTCATAGGAGAAGACATTGCAGAATCCTATGACGGTTGGAGAATGTTCTTTGATGGAGCAGCAAACTTCAAATGAGTTGGCATAGGAGCAGTGTTAGTATCAGAAACCGGTCAGCATTATCCAGTGTTCGCCAAACTCAGGTTCCCCTGCACCAACAATATGGCCGAATATGAAGCCTGCATCTTAGGGCTCAAAATGGCCATTGACATGAACGTGCAAGAGCTGCTAGTGATTGGAGATTAAGATTTACTTATACATCAGGTACGAGAAGAATAGGCAACCGAGAACTCCAAGATACTCCCGTATCTGCATCATGTACAGGAATTGAGAAAGAGGTTCACGAAGACGGAATTCCAACATGTTCCCAGAATCCAGATTGAGTTTGTCGATGCATTGGCTATCCTATCATCTATGATACAGCATCCGGATAAGAATTTCATTGATCCCATTCTGGTGAAAATTCATAATCAGCCAGCTTATTGTGCCCATGTTGAAGAGGAAGCAGACGGAAAGCCTTGGTTTCATGATATCAAGGAATATTTGGCAAAAGGAGAGTACTTGGAGCTTGCCAATCATACTCAGAAACGCACACTTCGGAGATTGTCTAACAACTTCTTGCCATCGATGTCAGATACATGCAGACATGATAAAGGTACCTCCGAGCGATCTCAACACAACAAGCTCACCGTGGCCGTTTGCCGCCTGGGGAATGGACGTCATTGGACCAATCGAGCCTACCGCTTCCAACGGACACAGGTTTATCCTAGTGGAAATTGACTATTTCACCAAGTGGGTCGATGCAGCATCTTACAAAGAAGTGACTAAGAAAGTCGTGACACCGCATTGTTTGTCGATTCGGTATCCTAGAGTCAATCATCACTGATAATGGCTCCAATTTCAACAGTGACTTGATAAAAGCCATGTGTGAAACTTTTAAGATCAGACACAAGAATTCCATAGCCTACATGCCTCAAATGAATGGAGCTGTGGAAGCCGCTAACAAGAATATCAAGAAGATATTGAGGAAAATGATAGAGAAGCATAAACAGTGGAACGAGAAGTTATCATTTGCTCTATTAGGGTATCGCACCACAGTCTGCACATCAATCGGGGCAACCCCCTATATGCTGGTTTATGGTACAGAAGCCGCCATTCCCACCGATATTCCTTCCATAAGGATCACAGGAAGCTGAGCTCAACGACGCAGAGTGGGTGAAGAGTCGTTACGAGCAACTAGCTCTTATAGACGGAAAGAGAATGAATGCGGTCTGCCACGGTCAACTCTATCACAACAGAATGTCCAGAGCCTTCAACAAAAGAGTCAAGCCAAGACAGTTCACACTAGGGCAGCTGATATTGAAGAAAATTTTCCCGCATCAAGATGTCAAGATGAAGCCAAAGGGAAGTTCTCTCCCAACTGCAGGGTCCGTACATGGTTTACCGGGTTTTGACAGGAGGAGCCCTCATACTTGCAGAAATGGACGGAGAAGAATGGCCAAAGCCGATTAATTCAGATGCAGTCAAGCGTTACTATGTGTGATCTTTACGCTTTC
This sequence comes from Nicotiana attenuata, assembly GCF_001879085.1. Classification (NCBI taxonomy): domain Eukaryota; kingdom Viridiplantae; phylum Streptophyta; class Magnoliopsida; order Solanales; family Solanaceae; genus Nicotiana; species Nicotiana attenuata. The sequence goes on along the minus strand of NW_017671088.1, from coordinate 28,390 downwards.
CTTATATGATGTAAAATGAACTACGCCTGACCTGGTTCCCGTTTAAGAGGGGATACGTAGGCAGCCCTATGGGTTCGGTCACAATTCAATAAAATTTTCCTCTCCCCCCAAAATTGGAAACTAGGGCAGAATTTTGAGGAGGACCCTCAAAATTCCGTAGTAATTTCAGCCGATCGCCGTACGAGCAACAGTCAGAAGCATCAACCCATCAAACTGGGGCCGAATTTTGAGGAGGGCCCTCAAAATTCCGTAGCGAGAGAGGTTGCAATGTCCCAAACCACGTCACAATCATCGGTTCATCTAAAAAGCTATTTTCTTTTAATTATACATTTATGTCATACTTTCACAAAATCATGCATGTTTATTATTGAAACTGCTTTGTTTAGCAACGCTACCCCAATTATACAGACGATATCGCCAAATCAAAGCCGAACGAGTCAAGCAAAGCCAGCGGGGATATGAACTAACCTTCCCCTTTACAAAACTCATAATTTTTCTTTGGATGCAGGCACTAGGATTACGAAATCATTGAACATACTGTACGCCCATAGAACAAACATTGTTCAAGAATATGATTCTCTGAACCATTGCACTTACCAACATTTGCTATCAGCACGTACCCGTAATGTTCCGTATGTCACAACGTTCCCAGTAATCACCATGCCGCAATCTGCTATCAACTAAGAAAACTCTACTCTCATTTGCTATTTTATTTCTTGCATAAGGCTACCATTCTGCCTTCCGAGGTTAAACTCTGCCTCTATCTGCATCTGCATTGCATAAGGCTACCATTCTGCCTTCCAATCTGCATAAGGCTACCATTCTGCCTTCCGAGGTTAAACTCTACCTCTATCTGCATCTGCATTGCATAAGGATACCATTCTGCCTTCCAATCTGCATAAGGCTACCATTCTGCCTTCCAATCTGCATAAGGATACCATTCTACCTTCCGAGGTTAAGCTCTACCTCTATCTGCATCTGCATTGCATAAGGCTATTATTCTGCCTTCCAACTTGCATAAGGCTACCATTCTGCCTTCCAACTTGCATAAGGCTACCATTCTGCCTTCCGAGGTTAAGCTCTACCTCTATCTGCATCTGCATTGCATAAGGCTACTATTCTGCCTTCCGAGACTAAACGCTGTCTCCATCCACATTGCACGGCTGAATGATCGCCATATTGCACGGCTGAAAGATCGCCACATTGCACGGCTGAAAGATTGCCACATTGCACAGCTAAAAGATCGCCACACTGCACGGCTGAAAGATCGCCATACTGCACGGTTGAAAGACCGCCACATTGCCCGGTTGAAAGATCGCCACATTGCCCGGTTGAAAGATCGCCATATTGCACGGCTGAAAGATCGCCACATTGCACGGCTAAAAGATCGCCACATTGCACGGCTGAAAGATCACCACATTGCACGGCTGAAAGATCGCCACATTGCACGGCTGAAAGATCGCCAATTTGCACGGCTGAAAGATCGCCACATGCTACTGCATCCTTCATGGACTGAAATATCGCCAACTCACCGAAAGGCATCATCGCTCGGAGGCACCATATTCATATCCTGAGAACACCATGTCATGGCCCGAGGATTTCATTCAATCTTTTGCATATCATTATTCAAAGGCGTCATGGTTCGGAGGCACCATCCTCATAGACCGAGAACATCATTCTTGGCCTGCGAATCCTTTATTATACGCTTCATGTCCCAGGACATCATGGTCTAAGGACGTCATCTTAACCGCCCAAAGACAACATTCATGGTCCAACGGGAATTTGCATCATGTCTAAATTTACGCACAATATATGCTCGTATTGCTTATATGTAGGTAAACCGGCAAGCAACAGCCATCCCGGTGGGAGCGGTTCCGTTCCAGTGCCCGCAGCCATATCAAACCTAACCATTCCTGTAAGCTGTCCACTCACCCAGCCCTTGATATTGCGTCCGTTCTTTGAAAGTACCCGTCGGCATACTCCGCCGACGGATCCTGAACTACATATGGCCTTATACCTGCAAAACCAGGGATATGTAGGCAGCTCAGAAGCTAGGGTGCGGCCAAAAACTCTTTAAATCGTTTTGCACGGTCAAAAATGGCCATCATATCTTTACCCGACAACTCTTTCATCCTTCCGGGTAAAGAGGGGCAGCTGTTAACACCTAATTTTTTCCTATACATTTTCAATATGCAAAATACCTTCAAAATAGCTTATATATGCATATATAGGTAGGTCCAAATGTTTTATTATTTTTTTTCATAATTTTTAAAGGTTTAAATCGATTTATTTCCCTTTTTCATCCATAAAATCCCAATAATTATGTCCAAAATTATTATTTTGATGATTAATTTATTGGATCTTTATATTTATGCCAAAATATGGCTAAGGTAATTTTTGCATATTTTTACTGTGAGCACGTGATTTTTTCTCTATGTGAATTACTCCCATAAATTCAAGAAAAATGAATTTTCCCCATTGTTTGCAATTTCGTAGATTTTTGTGGCATTTTTGTCGACTATTTGCATTTGTCTGTGCACGTTTATTTTATCTAATTCATGAAAAATACAAAAATATGTTGCATTTGAATTTAGGATTTAATTTTACATTTGTTAGACTAATTAGCAAATTAGTTGTTTTATAAAAATGGAAAAATCACAAAAAATAGTTTACTTTTCACTTTTTAATTTTAATTTTGGAATTTTGATAGTTTTCCTTTCAATTTGGTTTTAATTTAATTGTCGTAGTTCTTAGTTAGTAGTTAATTAATTCAATGTGATAGGGTTAATTTGATTTAGGAATTAGTTTAGGGTTTATTTTAGTTTTAATTTGAAAAGAAATTAAAAAGAGTTTGAAGATAAAA
>NW_017671088.1:5167-23600 GCF_001879085.1 Nicotiana attenuata | reverse complement strand
TAAATACCCTTTTCCAAACTTAATGTTCTCGTCACTTTCACTTATACTCTTAGAATCTAGGTTCTTGCCCCGTCTTCGTGAGCCTTTCGCCTTCGGGACCCTTCGAGCTCCTTCTGATCTTGGACACATAAGGGCTGGCCCTTCCACACTGCACTCATTCTGTTTGGTTATGCAAATCTGGGTGTGAGCACTGCCCGGGATCCCTCGAGGTCCTTAGGGAACTCTGACACACCCAGTTATGAGAATGCTTTGAAACATTGGCATTGAAGTGATTAATTACATAACTCAGACAGGAAGTCAAGATCATGCTTCCTTTGGTTGTAGCTTCTTGTTTTCTTTCATTTCTTCTTTTGTAATTCAGTCACACGGTTTGTAATAACTTGTAAACATTATGGGGTTGGCTAGTAAAAAGGGCTGGGAAATATACATGTTTTAGCTATTAAAAGGATAGATAACATGCCTATAGGATCTGTTCTTGTTTAAAATAAATTCTGCATGCTTCACTTTCACACAATTAGAAATCATATCTATAGGACATAAATGGCTTTAATAATAGATGACATGTCGATAGGGTTAAAAATCAGCTTTACAATTAGATATCATGCCTATATGATATAAAGTAATTGAAGCTCAATTTTCGTTACAGCATGTATCCAAACTCGTTTCCCTTAGAAATCATGCCTATAAGTCCAAAGTCAGTTTTTTAATACCATGCCTATGGGATCTAAATAGCTATAATGGAAATCATGCCTATAGAACTTAAAAACAGTTTAGTTGGAGAAGCCATCTAGTTCACGTCGTTATTCTGAATTGGATTAGTTAATTAATCTGCCGCTCCTTTAATAAGTTTCTCAAACACTGCCTTAATACCGTTAAAAAACATGTCTATAGGATCTCAGGTTGTCTGCTTAAAATTAATCACTGCTCTACTACATTCCTAATCCTTATAGATATCATGCTCATAGGCTATCATTATTACGCCTAGGCAAGCCTCTGGTAATAATAAACACTGGAAACGCCTCTGTTTAGTTATCAACTGCTACAACCAACAGGCAGGCCTGATTCGGACTTCTTATCTGAGTTATATAATGAACCTGGTTTTGACTCAAATTCCCTGCTTTAGGATTTTTTAAAATTTCAGACCTTAACTGTGATTTTATTCGTGGCTATTTTATACTGCACATTATTTGCGGAGGTGTTTTATAGTTGACTTCCTGAATCAGCATGTTTTCCCTTTAAATGGCAGTCCTGACCGCTGGTTTTTGTCGTAGTAGCTAGCTTTTTTTACCTTTAAACCTAAAGAAGTCAGACCTAAAAATCCTCCCTCTTAATGAATATATCCCTAAAATTTCTGCCGGGAGCTTGATAGAATGCGATGTGGATAATAGCACGATAGATGTCGAAGACCTAATTCACGCTTTAATACCCTCAGTGGTGGAAAGGTTAGATATGGATATGATACCGATGCGCTAATGACCACGCTAGCGCGCCTCTTTTTGAGTGAGTGATTACCGGGTATATCATTGATGTGATTATCGCATATTACCCACCAGAACGCTAGGACGCTATGTCTTGTATAATTCATCAGCATGCTTAGATTATAACCTTCTTTTCAAAACCTCGATTTATTGTTTTTTTTATAAAACAACCACACGTTTGTTTGGTGGGAATTCTATTTAAAAATTTTTTATTTAAAAAAGAGTCCCCCCTATTATTATAGGCCGCTTATTTGACTAACTTGCTAATTGCATAATCCACAAAAATTGTCTGCCACGGAGAACCACACTCAGATGGATTCCTGAGGGGGTGCGCTAAACACCTTCCCCTTGGATAGATTCTCAAGCCCTTACACTATCTCTGGTTAGTCACTAAAACAGTGGCTTGGGGATTATCGATTGTAGTTGAAGTCTAATATGTGCGCTAACCTAACGCACTCTAAAAAATCGTTAGTGGCGACTCTTCAAAAAGTTGCAAAACCCTTGTCCCAAAAGGAAAGAGTTGTCGCCAACGCAAATATCATTAAACCCGATTCTTGCGAGAACAAAGGGGCGCCGACCAGTTTCTGAAGGCTGGTAGCCATTTTTCTACCTATCCAAACACTTTATACCATTGTTATCGCTGTTTGATTCCTTGTGTTATTCTTGAACCATCCTCTTTGGGAATCAAGTTTAATCAAGAGTCAAAATAAAAAAGAAAGAAAGAATAAGTGCTATGTGTCCCAAGAGTAAAACTGGGCAATTCTCAGAATAGCTTCCAACGTGAAAAAACAAAGGGATATGAAAGGCAAAAGAAACTGTTAAAGGTCCTTCGCCCCTAGAAAATTGAAGCTAGGGCAACTTTTTTTGAAACCAAAAAAGAAAAAATAAAGGAAAAGAACAAAAGAAAGATGAAAAAATTTAGTTAGGTCAATAGTTTGAACTAGCGTTTGACCTGTATTCCTTGAAAAAACAGAGGATAGAGTAGGCAGCTCACGGTTCGGATCCAACCACATAAAGAATTCAAAAAAAAAAAACCAAAAAAAAAAAATCCAGTATCTAAAACTGGGGCATGAGTTTGTTTTAATTTTTGAAAGAGTCGATTCCAAGAGCTGTAAGTCTACAACCCTTCATTTTGAGTCTACTTTGAGCCTTTATGCCGACCCTCCTTTCCAACCTTATCCAAAAGCCTTCCAAATAAAGACCTCCTGATCAACCTTCAAGAATGCCAAGAGATGCATGCAATGAGCAACGGTTGTCACGCAACATAGAACACTGTCAAGTTGCTCACAGAAAAAAAAGGAAAAGAAAAAATGAGAGAGTCTTACTAGTGAAAACCTTCACAGACACTGTAAGGCGACGGTAAGTAGAGATAAATAAATGAGAGAGACTTGTAGGTGAAAATCCCTCGGGGCACCACTAGTCGAAAGTGAGTCTTGCAGCCGATGCAAAGGATTGGCACGAACAAGCCCGACTTCAAAGGTCATAAGAATGGTAAAGGGAAGATTGGATTAGTTTGATAGATCTGGCCGTTAAGTCCAAAATGCATGTCATGATCATTAAGGCTAGTTAGCGCAAAATTAGAAAAAAAAAAGAAAATGAAAGAAAAAAAACTGTTCCCTCTTTCCTTCCCGACAGGGGCATTTTTGTTGATAATGTTTCTTTGCATCGTTGTGTCCCTTCACTCTGAGTCGGTCCTCGTCAAAACAAGCAAGAAAAGATTTCAAACTCTGCTACCAGCTTTTCAGTTGCGCAAAGTAAATTTGGCCAGCACACTCAGTTGTTACTGTCAACATGCCTTGAGGATTCATGCAAAGGCTCCCCCAAAAGACTCTTGTCAGCCTGCTCGGCGCAAGCAAAGATAACTTGTGATTCTCTCTGACAGACAAATTGCTCAAAAAGCAGGAAGTCATTAGAGATATCAGAAAGGGTTACCTAAGCAAATATCTCCAGTTGGGATAAGGCTGATTGAGCCACAAATACAAATGGTAATGGGTGTGAAACAATCAGGACTGATACAAAAAGGAAAGGTCCCTTGAAAGCAATAACAGAATCTCCCAGCAATGTCGCCGACTATCAATGTGGTCGGTCTTCTAAAAGAGAATGGACACAAAGCCAAGCTGCCCAAGACTCAAGGCCACAAACCGACCACCACTTTCAAAAATGACAAAATTTTCTTTGTTTAAAACAGGAACAAAGCAGTGCAAGGAAAGTGGAACAAAAATAAAAGAAAAAAAAGAGAGGAAAAAAGAAAGGAAAAAAAATTAAAATAAGAGAAGAGCCGACAAAGGGAAGTTTCTCAAATCTTTACCTTTTTCTATCTTGCTCGTGTGCATAAAATTTTGCCATTTGCTCGTCACATTTTGCCTCCTAGGATAAAAAGTCCTAGTCTGATGGATTTTCCTCCCAATAAAAATTTTAGTCTGATGAATTTTTCTCCTAAGATAAGAAAACCTAGTCTGATGAATCTTTCTCCTAGGATAAAAATCTTAGTCTGATGAATCTTTCTCCTAAGATAACCAAAAAAGGACCTAGTCTGATGAATTTTCTCCCAGGATCAAAGTCTTAGTCTAATGAATCTTTCTCCTAAGATAACAAAAAAAAAATCCCTAGTCTGATGAATCTTTCTCCTAGGATAAACGTCTTAGTCTGATGAATCTTTCTCCTAAGATAAGAAAACCTAGTCTGATGAATCTTTCTCCTAGGATAGAAATCTTAGTCTGATGAATTTTTCTCCTAAGATAGAAAACCTAGTCTGATGAATTTTCTCCTAGGATAGAAATCGTAGTCTAATGAATCTTTCTCCTAAGATAAAAAAAGGACCTAGTCTGATGAATTTTCTCCTAGGATCGAAATCTTAGTCTGATGAATCTTTCTCCTAAGATAGAAAACCTAGTCTGATGAACTTTCTCCTAGGATAGAAATCTTAGTCTGATGAATCTTTCTCCTAAGATAACAAATAAAACCCTAGTGTGATGAATCTTTCTCCTAGGATAAGCGTCTTAGTCTGATGAATTTTTCTCCTAAGATAGAAAACCTAGTCTGATGAAACTTTCTCCTAGGATAAAAATCTTAGTCTAATGAATCTTTCTCCCAAGATAGAAAACCTAGTCTGATTAACTTTCTCCTAGGATAGAAATCTTAGTCTGATGAATTTTTCTCCTAAGATAGAAGACCTAGTCCGATGAACTTTCTCCTAGGATAGATATCTTAGTCTGATGAATCTTTCTCCTAAGATAGAAGACCTACCAAAAAAAAAATAGAAAAGAAACCTAGTCTGATGAATTTTCTCCTAAGATAATAATTTTTTTTTTTAAAAAAAGGAAGTCTAAATTTGAAAAAAAAGTTCAATTTTTAGTTTTCTTAAGTTATCAATCTTTAGTTTTCTTGAAATCAAGGGTCCCGCCCGGAGAATAGGGTCACCTTTTACTTTAGTCAAGCTTAGTTTATAGTTTTCTGCAAGCTCAATCCCAAATCTAGGAGACGCACTTCCTAGTTTGGGTTTTTCGGATTTTATTTCTTTAGGAGACGCACTTCCTAGTCTGGGTATTTCAGGTTATACTTTTATGAGATGCACTTCCTGTTGGGTTATTCAAGTTTCATCCCTAGGAGACGCACATCCTATTCGAGTCTTTAATTTTACTCTCTTCATTGCATCCTTCATCAACAGCGTAGGTGATTTATAGTTCTGCTAACAACTCACAAATGTTCCTAGTGCAAACTGGGGCAGAAAAGTTTCTTTCGTTTGTCTATTTTGTTGTAGTAGCAGGCACCCACTTGGAGAACAAGGGAATTTGTTTCGGAATTCATTTCAAGTTTTTAGTCATTAGCAAGCGCCCACCTGGAGAATGAGGGAATTAATTTCAAGTTCCAGTCAGAGACAGCAGGATCCCTCCTGAAGAATAAGGGCAACCTACAGTCCTGTTCAAGTTAGAAGTAGCAGAATCTCGCCTCAAGAATGCGGGTCGACAAGGGTCCGAGATAACCAAAAAGAAGTCTCAATAAAGAATAAAAGAAAAAAAAGTAATTTAAAGTGCAGAAGCCGAGAAAAGATGTGGACTGCTCAAGACATAATTGAAGTCACAAGCTCTGCATGTCCCGTCTTGATCTAAAAAAGCTGAAAAGGAATGTACCAGCACCTGCAGCTAACAAGCATCAAGATTCAGATCAGAGTCTACATGAAGAACCAACCAAGACTCAAGATCACGCTTCAGAAGACTCATAGATTGGAATCTTGTAACTCGTAGCTGGTAGGCTTAGTTAGTCTTTTTAATTTTGATTTTGATGTAATAACAGGACCGCAGACCGGAGCCTCGACGGAACCTCACTCGACTCTCCAAATCATCATTCCATCATTCTTCTGAACTACACGTGGCCTGATTCATTTATAGCCAAAGATATGTACGCAGCTTAGATACCAGAGCTCGGTCAAATTCTCTTTCATTTTAGTTCTTGGTCTCTCTAAATAAGGGTCGAGTCAAAAAACCTATCTCGTCATTCTTTGTTTAAAAACTCTTCGTGTTTCCAGTCAAAGAGGGGCAGCTGTAGACATGTAATTTTTGACCGTCCCCAGAATTTTCATAATTTTAGTGTTTAGACATTAGTTTAGGTCTAAGAGTACTATTTTCACTATTTTTTAACTGTTAACTTTATTTTATCATTAAATAAAAATTACAAAAAATAAATTCTTTTATTTAGCTAATTGACATTTTTATCTAGTTACTTTTAGTTTATCTGCCTTTCATAAAAGTCGAAAATACAAAAAATAGTTTCACTTTGTTTTCAGGAGTATTAGTATTTTTGGTAGGAATAATTAATTTTTGCGACGATTTTAATCTAATCCCATTTTTATTTTAGGATTGATATTTGAAAAATACCAAAAATAGGTTTGGTTTAACGGTTAGTTTTATTTTAATAGTTACTTTACTTAAGTAGGATTAATTAGTAAATGGGTAGTTATTTTAGTCTTGTTCAAGAGAAAAAATAAAAATTGGGCTCAAACAACCCATTTGTTTAGGCCCAATTTCGGATAGCCCAAAATATTGAGCCCATACCCATTCCCCATTTGACCTAACCTAATTCCTACTCCCTATAAAATAATTCCTAATTTCCTAAAAATGAAAGAACGGGCAGCCGCACCTTCCAAAAAAAATGGAGAGCTCTCCGTTATTTCTTTCTCTCAATTGAAAGAAACGAAACAGAATCAGAGGGGAGGGGGAACGGATAAAATCACCACCGAAAGTCATTTTCTTCACCAAGAAAAGTTGAACTAACAACAGCAAAAAAACTCCAACTCTTTCCTTTCTTTCTCAGAAAAATGCAGCGTCTACACTCTTAAAAAACCAGCTTATTTTCTCCATTTTCATCCCTAAAAATAGCTCAAATCAGCCCCCGTAAACATACTAAATGAGTTGAAAAACCTCCTAAAAATAAAGCTCCAAAAGCTCAGAAAAAACTGATCCAAACCCGTCACGAAAATAGCCATTGCCGAGGTCATTTGCGGTGGTACGTTCCGATCTAGTCGAGTTCGCGGATTGGAGGTTTTTCCAGTCGCAGTCCAGATCGTTTTTCTTTTCAAGTTCTGTCATCAATGGATTTTGATTCTATCTCACAGCTGCTTTGTTAGATATTTGATTCGGATATTCTTATTAAATATAAAAGGTCTGATTCTTTCCCTTTTGAGTATTAAATTCTTTTTTAGTAATTTTCTTCACTCTTGTTTGTGAATGTTGGAATTTAAATGATGTATGATTGAAGTAACTGATTCATGAGTTCAATTTTAATACGATATTTTAGTTCTTTAGTTGGTTGGTTTCCATGTTAAGTAGTTAAATCATTTGGGATTAACCTTTTGAATTCTGTGAAGTAATGACGTGATACGGGTCTAGTTAGTCTTGAAAACTTACATGTTATGTTTTATTGATAAAACTTTGATCCTGCTCATAAGTGGAGTAAGAGATTTATTAGCTTTTGTTGATGAGCCTAAATGAACTTTGTTTGGGTCTGATTGAGATAAGCGCAAGTGTATTTCTGTTAATTTGTCAACCTCTTGCAATAATCTCAAACCTTAGGAAAAGTAATCAATTCATGAATCATTCGTAGCTTTGCTTTAGGCGCGATTAATAAATTATCGTGGCCATGGGTACGGTTCCCGTGGCATGGTCACAATACGTAAATTCTATTCGGGTGTGCATTTCATGTGACTCGACCATAACTTCGAACAATAATAAAAATAAACATGTTGTAAATCGTGGGCACGGTTCCCGTGACATGATTCACAATGTGTACAAAAATAAACAGGTGCACGACAATCGTGACTTGTTCTAGAAATAAATCCATAAATAATTAAAAGCGGTTAAAGGTTAAAAATGCACAATAGGTCTTAGACATGTAATAAATCAGATAATTAGGTCAATTATTAATAGTTAAGCGACCGTGCTAGAACCACGGAACTCGGGAATGCCTAACACCTTCTCCTGGGTTAACAGAATTCCTTAACCAAATTTCTGTTTTCGCATACCATAAACAGAGTCAATTTTCCTCGATTCGGGATTTTAAGCTGGTGACTTAGGACACCATAAATTATCCCAAGTGACGACTCTGAATTTGAATATAAATAATCCCGTTTTGATTATTGTCACTTTAATTGGAAAAACCCCTTATTCCCCTCGGGTAAAAAGGAGGTGTGACACCTCATATCAGGGATGGATCCTCTGAAGTACATCTTTCGGAAACCTATGCCTATTGGAAAGTTGGCCAAGTTGCAAATATTGCTGAGTGAGTTCGATATCATCTACATAACTCAGAAGGCAGTCGAAGGACAAACGTTGGCAGATCATCTTGCTGAAAATCCTGTAGGAGGAGAATACGAACCACTAAAAAACGTATTTCCTGACGAAGAAGTGTCATTCGTGGGAGAGGACATTGCTGAAGCCTACGACGGTTGGATAATATTTTTCGACGGAGCTGCAAACTTCAAAGGAGTGGGTATTGGAGCAGTTTTGGTGTAAGAGACAGGTCAACACTATCCGGTGTACGCAAAGCTCAGGTTTCCATGCACCAACAATATGGCAGAATATGAAGCTTGCATCATGGGACTCAATTTGGCCATCGACATGAATATACAAGAGTTGCTGGTAATTGGTGATTCGGATCTTCTGGTACATCGGGTTCAAGGGGAATGGGCTACGAAAAACACTAAGATACTACCATACCTGTACCATGTGCAAGAAATGATAAAGAGGTTCACAAAAATAGAATTCAAACATGTTCCGAGAATCCAGAACAAGTTCGCAGATTTACTAGCTACTCTGTCTTCCATGATACAACATCCGGACAAGAATTTTATCGATCCCATCCCAGTAAGGATCCATAGTCAGCCAGCTTATTGTGCTCATGTTGAAGAAGAAACGGACGGAAATCTATGGTTCCACAACCTCAACGAATATTTGGCGAAAGGAGAATACTCAGAGCAGGCGAACCATACTCAGAAACGCACACTATGTAGACTATCCAATCATTTCTTCCAAAGCGGAGGAATTTTGTATAGGAGAACACCTGATCTAGGACTATTAAGGTGTGTTGACGCCAAAGAAGCTTCCAAATTGCTCGAGGAGATACATTCCAGAACCTGCGTTCCACATATGAATGGTTTTGTTCTAGCCAAAAAAAATACTCAGAGCAGGATATTTTTGGATGACTATGGAAACAGATTGCATCCGGTATGTTCAGAAATGCCACCAATGTCAGATACATGCATATATGATACGAGTGCCGCCGAACGAACTCAATGCAACAAGTGCACCTTGGCCTTTTGCTTCCTGGGGAATGGATGTCATTGGTCCGACCAAACCTACTGCTTCAAACGGGCACAGGTTCATTTTAGTGGCCATCGATTACTTCACAAAATGGGTAGAGGCTGCATCTTACAAAGCTGTAACCAAGAAAGTCGTCGTAGATTTTGTTTGGGATCGTATTGTCTGTCGATTCGGGGTTCTCGAGTCCATCATCACTGACAATGCCGCCAATCTCAACAGTGATCTGATGAAAGCCATGTGTGAAACTTTCAAAATCAAGCACAAAAACTCCACAACATACAGGCCTCAAATGAACGGAGTCGTGGAAGTTGCCAACAAGAACATCAAGAAGATATAGAGGAAAATGGTAGAAAATCACAAGCAATGGAACGAGAAGTTACCATTCGCCTTATTGGGATACCGTACCACAATCCGCACATCAACTGGGGCAACTCCTTATTTGCTGGTTTATGGTACCGAAGCTGTCATTCCCGCCGAGGTAGAAATTCCTTCTTTGAGGATCATACAAGAAGCCGAACTCAGTGATGCAGAATAGATAAAGAGCCGCTATGAGCAATTAGCCCTCATAGATGGAAAAAGGATGAATGCAGTGTGTCATGGTCAGCTTTATCAGAATAGAATGTCCAGAACTTTCAACAAAAGGGTCAAACCCAGACAATTCACATCGGGGCAGCTGGTGCTGAAGCGAATCTTCCCGCATCAAAATGAAGCCAAAGGGGATTTACACCTAACTGGCAAAGTCCTTACATGGTTCACAGGGTACTAATAGGAGGAGCACTCATACTTGCAAAAATGGACGATGAAATTTGCCGAAACCTATCAATTCAGACGCAGTCATTGTTTAGATTGTCTCCATTTCTTCATCTGATGTAACTGAACTACGCTTGACTTGATTCCCATTTAAGAGGGGATACGTAGGCAACCCTATTGGTTCAGTCACATCTTAATAAAATCTTCATTTTCCCAGAACCAGAAACTGGGGCAAAATTTTGAGGAGGACCCTCAAAATTCCGGAGCAAGTCCAGTTGACGTCATCATATGTAAGACAATCAGAAAATCGGTTAAGTAACTGGGGTAGAATTTTGAGAAGGATTCTTAAAATTTCGGAGCAGGTCCAACAAACTTCGTTACATGCAGAACAACCAAAGGATCACTTACTAAACTGGGGCAGAATTTTGAGGAGGACCCTCAAAATTCTAACGCAAAGAAGCCGCAGTGTCTCTAAAAATGTTACAGTCATTAGTTCATCTAATTTACTTGAGATTATATACCACTATGTTTTCTAAAATAACCTTATTTCATCAAATAAGTGCATATTTTTCGAAAACTTTATTTCTATGGCAGCCAGGTATTACCCAGGGTAACTCGAACAGGATCTCCAGAGCAAAGCAAAGCAAAACAAGCAGACAAAGGCACGAACCAACCTCCCCCACAAAACTCACGATTTTTCTTTGAATCCAGGAACAAGGAATAACCACAAGTACGCTCCTTAACATCATTACCTTCATAACAACCAGACCGCCAAACACAAATATATCTCCAACTAAGAAATATTCTGCTCCTATTTGCCCATTGCATGAGACTAAGCATTGTCTTCTCCTTTTGCATGAGTCTAAGCCCTGCCTCCCTATTTGCATAAGGCAAATCATTGCCTTCCATTGCATTAGACTAAGCACCGTCTCCTCCTTTTGCATGAGGCTAAGCCCTGGTTCCCTATTTGCATAAGGCTATGCTCTGGCTTTCACTTGCATGCAACTAAGCACTGTCTCCTCCTTTTGCATGAGGATAAGCCCTGCCTCCCTATTTGCATAAGGCTAAGCTCTACCTTTCCATTGCATGCGACTAAACATTGTCTCCTCTATTTTCATGAGGCTAAGCCCTGCCTCCCTATTTGCATAAGGCTAACTCTGCCTTCCCATTGCGTGAGACTAAGCATTATCTCCTCTATTTGCATGAGACTAAGACCTGCCTCCCTATTTGCATAAGGCTAAGCTCTGCCTTCCCATTGCATGAGACTAAGCATTGTCTCCTCTATTTGCATGAGGCTAAGCCCTGCCTCCCTATTTGCATAAGGCTAAGCTCTGCCTTCCCATTGCATGAGACTAAGCATTGTCTCATCTATTTGCATGAGGCTAAGCCATGCCTCCCTATTTGCATAAGGCTAAGCTATGCCTTTCCCTTGCATGAGACTAAGCACTGTCTCCTCCTTTTGCATGAGGCTAAGCCCTGCCTCCCTATTTGCATAAGGCTAAGCTCTGCCTTTCCATTGCATGAGACTAAGCATTGTCTCCTCTATTTGCATGAGGCTAAGCCCTGCCTCCCTATTTGCATAAGGCTAAGCTCTGCCTTCCCATTTCATGAGACTAAGCATTGTCTCTTCTATTTGCATGAGGCTAAGCCCTGCCTCCCTATTTGCATGAGGCTAAGGATTTCCTTCCATTGCATGAGACTAAGCATTGTCTCATCCTTTTGCATGAGGTTAAGCCATGCCTCCTTATTTGCATAAGGCTAAGCATTGCCTTCCATTGCATGAGACTAAGCACTGTCTCCTCCTTTTGCATGAGGCTAAGCCCTACCTCCCTATTTGCATAAGGCTAAGCATTACCTTCCATTGCATGAGACTAAGCACTGTCTCCCCTTTTCTCCCATGAGGCTAAGCACTACCTCCCCATCTGCATAAGGCTAAGCTCTGCCTTTCCTTGTCTAATGACTGAATGTTACCCTATCTAAAACCTAGCACTATTTTACCTTTTCCGGGGCTAAGCTCTATCCCGATCCTGTACAAGACTAAGCTCTGTCTTGTTTTACTCATATGCATCACCATGTCTCTGTCCGAAGGCGTCATAGTCCGAAGGCATCATCCTCATAACCTGAAGACACCATGTCATGGCATGAGGATCTCTCAATATTGCACATCATTATTCAAAGGCGTCATGGTTCGGAGGCACCATTCTCATGGCTCGAGAACACCATTTCATGGCCTGTGAATCCTTTATCCCGTGATTCATGGACCGGGAAGTCATGGTCAAAGGACGTCATCCTCACCGTCCAAAGACAACCCTCATGGTCCAAAGGGAATTTGCATCATGTTTAAATTCTCGCAATCATCCATATATATTTACACGCGTTGTGTTTTAAGTTTAATAGGTAATTCAGAAGTTAACCGTTCTTCAAACAGGAGCAACCTTCGCTTCGGTTTCCGCTCATACCATTCATACCCGGTCCTTATTCCGGACGTAACCGACTCCCACCAATTACTTGCCTTTATTCCATGACCGTTCGAATATCTGCCTTGTGATACATCCGTTACGCTTCAAATTCACATTCATTACTCCACATATATCCATCCGATACTATCCTTCCCGAAAGATCCCTTTCCGAAACACACGACTATTCTTATAACAATTCCATCGGTTTCATTCACCGTTGGGTCCAGAACTACACACGGCCTGATTCCTATAAAACCAGGGATATGTAGGTAGCTCAGAGACCAGGGTGCGGCCTATATTTTTCAAAACACCCCATTTGGTCAAAATCGATCATCATTTCTTTACCCGACAACTCTTCCATCCTTCCCGGGTAAAGAGGGGCAGCTGTTGATACCTAATTTTTCCCTCATATATTTTAAAATGCATATATACCTTCAAAATAGTGCATGAACATCACCAAGTATTTTTCCATAATTTTCTATAGTTTTTAAAGGCTTTTAATTAATTTATTCCTGCATTTTTATATAAATAATTATTAATTGCATCACAAATAATTTTATAATGATTCATTATTTAATTTCCATCATTTATATCCATATTAAGCTTTAAACATTTTTATATATACTTATTTTGTATCCTTAGGGTAAAATTGCATATTTTTCAATAATAGCCCATATATATGCATAATTATATTATTTACACAAAAAATGACTTTTTATATTTTTATAATGTTAAGTAATTATTCTAAATTATTTTCATGCACAAGTGACATTTTTTGTTATTTATTAATTATTTTTTATAAATTATTTACTGATTTAATTGGGTATTTAAAATCTGGCCACATTTTTGTTTAAATTCCGACCTAGAATTACCCAAACCAACCCAATTTACCCCAGCCCAACTAGCCCAAACCAAATAACCCTTACCCAATACCCGTTTTACCCAACCCAGATCCCTCCTTCAATCTTGGCCGTTGATCTTTCAAGATCAACGGCCTACATTCATCACAACCCTTTAATTTAGCTCCCCTTAACCCTAACCCCTCATTCTCTCTAGACCGCCACCTTCAAACTCCCTCCTCTCCTCCTCTTCTGAAACCCTAAGTGCCGTCACCCACAATTCCCCTTCTATTCCAACCAGATATGGAATCTCTCGATGATATTCTTACCTTATTCTTCTTGTCTCCTTACTAGCTACCCATTTTTGGTATTACATAATGGCTTGCCTAGAATGGCAAGCAAAACGGGGAAAAATCGAACCAAATCTGGTTCAAAATCTTTAACCTGTTGCTTATTCCGTTTGTGTTCATCATTTTTTATCTTTGAAAGTACGAATCTTTCCGTATCTCTCATTGATTCGACTTAACCCTAGGGTTAGGGTTTCCAACCTTCTTTAATAGAACCAAATCTAGTTCAATTTTATGTTTCTTCTGAATAACCTCCTGTCTATGTTCATTTTATTAAAATATATGACTTTTTGCCTTTATTTTTTTTATCGATTTTATGGTTTACCTAAAATAAGAGCTCAGATCTTTATAGATCTAATCTGGTTATTGATTTTTAATTATTTGTCCCTTAATCTTTCCGTCTATATGTCCCTGTGCATCTTATTATAACTCTCTTCGCTAATTTCTGACTAATTTCCACTTACCCTAAATTAGGGATTTTTGATTCTGCAAAATCAAACCAAATATGTTTGACTCTTTAATTATTATGTCAAAATCTCTGTCTATATGCCTATATGCATCTCTTTGCTTGTTATTACCGCCGATTTTGTATATTTCACCTAAAATTAGGGTTTGAGACTTTTACTCTTTCCTTTCACGTATTGGTACTAATACTTTCCTTATTTCAAGTCAGTCTACCATGCTTCTATTATTGTTTGCCTTATTTGCCGGGAGACTGATTGTTAATTGATATTTTCCTGCCTGATTACTCGTTAATTGACTGAACTCTTACTTCAATTGAATCTCGATTTTTTTTCTTTCCTTATTTGTGTATGTTTGATTTATTCCCTTATTTGTCTGCCTAGTTGAACACTATTTAAACCCTTTCCCCTCTCCCCTTTAGGACCGACTCGAACTCTCATACTCTCACTAAAACTTAGTTCTTTTACTCTGATTCTGTGCTCATTGTTTCTGGTCTTGGCCGGCTGAAAGCCAAGGCCAAGTGATTCTGGAACTTAACTGCTGTAGCATATCTACTTGCTTTCTTGCTTAATTGGTAAGCCCTAACCCCTTGTCGTTTCATTCTCCATGTTTTTCATAGTCAGTATTACTTGAACATCATGTCTTGAACCTTACTTTTAGCACGATTCTACTTTTTATGCCTCCTATGACTGTCTTATGGTTAATACTGTTAGTTTGAGATTAGTTATTTTGAATAATATGAATCGTCTTACAAGTTAACTTAATGTTCAATTTGTCCGGGCACACTGTTTGTTAATCCTGTACCTGTTTTGAAACTTGCATTCTTAGAATACTACAAGCATGTAATTAGTTAATTTGTCCTAATTTGTTGCTTAACTCATGCGCTCTGTCTGTTAATATGTCATGTGATGATCTGACTGCTTTGTCTAAGTTATTTCTGTGATTAAACAATGGTTGTCTTAAATGTCAGCATGATCCCTTAGTGTAATTAAGTCTCTCTTCTGAATTAACCTGTGTGAAACTATGTACTCTACAAACATTGCTGTTTTCTGAATGCAATGCTGTGTTCTAAACCTTTTTTCTTCTGAAATCCAACTGTTTTGAAATCTGCCCCTACTCCCTTTTATATGCTGATTTTTAAAACTTCCACTCTTAGTCCCTTAGGTTCTATCTTCAACCCCCCAGTGTGAGCACTTCCCAGGGTCCATGTGAGACTCCTGTGAACTCTGACACACTGGGAACTGGTTCCTAATCTCTTTTAAAAACACTTCTGAGTGTGTGGTTCTGGTGTGAGCATTGCCCTGGGTCCCTGAGGCCCTTGGGAATTTTGACACACTGGAAACCTGGTTCTATATATGGATAAGACATTCGTATTTGGCCATGCTGTACCTATGAAATGAGCCTCAAAGTTGATTGGTGTGAAGGCCCAGTTCCCAAGTTCAGTTGGGCTTAATGAAGGCTCCCTATAGTTTGCCTTACTACTATTATGTAATTTATTCATTTACTCTGGCCTGTAATAAGTTTGTAACAAACAGATTCTGGGGTATATAGTAAAATTGGAAAGGGTCTTTATTCTCTTTGGGCAATCCGGGTAGAAATCCTGCAAATAGGGTTTCATTTGCTCTGTTAATCCTATTTTACCTCATCTTTGTTGAAATCGTGCGAGTGATGTACTATGCTTGCATATTAGAAATCCTGCCTATAGGAAATTAAATTGTATTAGAATCCTGCCTATAGGTTGTATCAACTTGTCCAACAAACATATATTAGCAATTATGCCTATAGGACCTCAATGTTGATCTAATTATTTTTCTTTTCTGGCAATGTGCACGATTTCTGTCCTTGTGCTACTCAATAGATGCCATGCCTATAGGATTAAAATCAATTTCAAACAGTAGAAATCATGCCTATAGGATTCTGTTAATTGGTTCTGAATATAATCGTCACTGTCAATCACTTAGACAATATGCCTATAAGACTTAATAATAATTCTGGATTCTGTGAGCGTGATGCATTACTATTTGAAATACTCTGGCGATATTCATTAAAACCAGCAGTCAAACAGTAGGTCTTAACACTCACCTTAATGAAATTATTTCTGTACATCTATCTTCTCACATAGATATCCTGCCTTTAGGATTTTAAGATCGATAAAGATTGTTAATTGCGTGCATTTGCTGTTTATGTGAGGAGGTTAACATGAACCCATATTTGCTTTGTATTTGCAAGTCCTAACATATTTTGTTTGTCGCCTAGTCTTTTACATTTTTTGAGTAACCTAGGTGTAACGACCCGACCGGTCGTTTTGAGCTTTTGCACTTTGATCGCCAGTTCTCGGGCATGACTTGCCTCGTGTTATGTATTATGACTAATGTAGATCGTTGGTTTTGGTTTTCAAGAAAATTTGGAACGAATTTGAAAGAACAGTTTCAGTAGAAAGCTTGGAATTTGAAAGGGTTGACCAAGAGTTGACTTATTTGTATATGAGCTCAGATCGGAGTTTTTATGATTTGGTTAGCTTCTCTGGGTGATTTATGACTTAGGAGCGTGATCGGAATTGGTTTTGGAAGTCCGGTGTAGAATTAGGCTTGAATTGGCGAAGTTAGTATTTTGGCGATTTCCGGTTGATAGGTGAGATTTTGATCCGGGAGTCGGAATGGAATTCCGAGAGTTGCTGTAGCTTCGTTATGTCATTTGTGATGTGTGTGCAAAATTTCAGGTCATTCGGACGTCGTTTGGTTGGGTTTTTTATCAAATGCGTGTTTCGAATGTTTTTGGAAAAACTTAGGCTTGAATTGATGATTTTGGTGTTGTTTGAGGTGTTTTGGTGATTGGAACAAGTTTGGATGAGGTTTTAGGATGTGTTGGTGCTTTTGGTTGAGGTCCCGGGGGGCCTCGGGTGAGTTTCGGGTGGTCAAACGGACCACTTTTGTGTTTGAGAGATTGCAGATTTTTCAGTTCTGGTGTTGCAGGTATTTTGGCCTCCCCGTTCGCGAAGGGGAGCTCGCATTTGCGAAGGGCTGAGTTCTGTGAGCTACGCGTTCGCGAGGTCCATGCCGCGTTCACGAAGGGTTGTGAGAGGCAGCATCACGTTCGTGAGTGCTTATACGCGATCGCGTAGGAGAGATTGGGTCTGATGGTCAGTTAGTCATCGCGTTCGCGATGGAAGTGGCGCGTTCGCGAAGGTCAAGGCTGTGGAAGCATCGCGTTCGCGACGGGCGAGTCGCGTTCGCGTAAGGTAAAAGTTGGTCAATGTAATTTTGTGCTACGCGTTCGCGAGAGTTGGACCGCGTTCGCGATGAAGAAAATCCTGAAGCTGGGCAGAATGTTTTAAAGTCACTTTGTTCGCGATTTTTGGGTCTATTTTCACCCATGGCTGCTCGTTTTGGAGATTTTTTGGAGGAGTATGAAAAGAGGGGATTCAAAGGAGGAATCGACTTGAGGTAAGAATCTTGGTCTTAAAACTCGCTTTTATGTGAAATCCACCTAGAAATTCATGGAAACTAAGCCTAAAATGGAAGAACTAGGGCTTGAGATTTTGAAGTTTGATTTGGAGATTTGAAGGACCATTTGAGGTCGGATTTGAGAAATTTTGGTATGTATGAACTCGTGAGGAGATAAGGGACGTATTGATGTGAAAATTTCCGAGTTTCGAGAAGTGGGCCCGGGGGTCGGGTTTTGCTAATTTCGAGATTTTTGATATTTTTCGATTGTTTTCAATTGGGTATTGTTCCCTTGGCCTATTGTGATGTATTCGCTCTGATTTTGGATAGATTCGACGCGCGTGGAGGCCGATTTGAGAGGCAAAGACGTCGCGAGCTAGAGATTTCGCCGGTTCGAGGTGAGTAATGATTGCAAATGATATCCTGAGGGTTTGAAACCCCGGATTGCACACCGTAGTGCTATATTGAGATGACTTGCACGCCGGATAGCGAGCATCGGGTAGAGCACCATTGAGGTATTGTGACTTGGTCCGTCCCGATTGATGATTTTACCGCGTATTTGACTGAAAGTTATTTGTTGTTATCATGATTTGGGTTGATTGCCATATTTGGGCTTCGTGCCAATTATCTGAACCCTTCGGGGATTTTTATCACTGTTTTGACGCATTATTTGAACTCAGTCCTGTTGAGATCCACTGTTTTACAAACTCAGCCAATTTTACTCAGATTTGAAACTTAATGATATTTCTAAATGATTTTTTTGGGCTGAGAACTACTATTTTACAAATGCCCGAGGGGCTTGTGATGATTTTCGGACTGAGTGAGGCCGAGGGCCATATGT
>NW_017671088.1:0-1028 GCF_001879085.1 Nicotiana attenuata | reverse complement strand
GTTTCGAGCATGTAGCGTTAAAGGTGTCCCATGTGGAGCGGTGTTTGGATAGGATCGCGCATTGCAGCGAAGCTATGTGAGATATGACCTTGCGGTTAGATTCATGTGTTCTATTTCTATGATGTGAGATCGGGGTCTCAGCTTTGTGTTGTGATGGTACTGATGAGCTTGAGATACAGCTCTTTCGGTCTCGGGGGTCAGTTTTCATGATTTGAGGATATTCAGACCGTTTCTTATGGGTGCACGAATTATGTAAGTTGTGGCTTAGGCCTGTATTGATATATCATGTCACCAGAGAGGTGTGTTGGATTCGAGGTGATCGTTGGGGTCATTAATGAATACGAACGGATTTGATTTCAGCTTGTTGGAAGGATAATATCGAGGTTCGGCTCGGAAATCTGCCGTGGTATTAGCCAAAAGGGAAGTGACTTCATGAATGGTTGACCTGAGAGATGGTTACGGTTTATTGCATGTTTCATTTATCATTAGCAGTATATAGAAGAGTTGGAATAAGACCTTAGTTGATAAGAGGTTTTCTACCGGTATTCGGGTGTTGTGTGCAGCTGCTGTGAATAGAAGTTATCGTTTCGAGTGTTTGAGTTATGTGGTATATCATATAATTGCACCTGAGGTTACAGGTATGGGTTATTACAGCTGGTTCGGGCTTATTCTGAATATAGATGTGAGGTTCTGATCTTGTGTATGATTTCGGAAAGTGCAATGTGGTTCTATGATTTATGGGCTAGGCCGGATTGTGTGATTTTAGTTAAAATGTGTTATCGGACCTATATGAGATAGGGTGACGTGGAATCACCCCCGGGTATATGCATGGTAAGGTTATTCAGTTACTGGTTGGCTTCTAGAACAACTCTGGGTACGTTCGAGGACGAATGTGTGTTTAAGTGGGGGAGGATATAATGACCCGACCGGTCGTTTTGAGCTTTTGCACTTTGATCGCCAGTTCTCGGGCATGACTTGCCCCGTGTTATGTATTATGACTAATGTAGATCGTTGGTTTTGGTTTTCAG
>NW_017671087.1:312062-360042 GCF_001879085.1 Nicotiana attenuata | reverse complement strand
TAAGAAGTTATACTACTGGGAAGCAAGCAAAATAATTAAAAATTAAAACTATGAATGAAATTAGCAAGGAATGTTACCAGGGATTATGAAGATTCAACTACTTGAAGCAAAGGTCTCAGTGAATAGTAAAAATTTAAGCTCAGGAAGTCAGAGTGCGTAAAGGGTAAAATGAGGCCTAGGGTCTCTATTTATAGAAAACCTGTGGGACCCATCACTTACCTACCAGCGCGGCCGCGCAGAAATGGACGCGGACAGCGCTGGATTTCTATCCTTCACATTGAACTGAGCTGCCCACGCGGACCGCACTGTTTTGTTACGCGGCCGCGTGGGAAACTTCAGAGAGCATGAACATTTGGGCCTTCCCAGCGCGGACCACACAAAAGTGCTCCACGGCCGCGCTGGCAACTTCAGAGACTCAACACCTCATTGCACCAGCCTACGCGGACCGCACTGTTTTGTAGCGCGGCCGCGTTGGCAAACTTCAGAGACCTGACATTTTTTTTGCTTTTGTTCTGCACTGGTTCAACATTATCCTGTAACATCTCACAAACCATTAGCTCAAAAATCCTAGTCTACAAAGAAAATCAAAGAAAATAGAAAAAGACATGGGTTGCCTCCCAAGAAGCACCTGATTTAACGTCGCGGCACGACGCATGTTACCATCTCATCATTTCAAATGAAGGAGTGCCACCACGTGGCTGTCATCAATCTTCCCCAAGTAATGCTTCACGCGATGCCCATTGACCCGGAATACCTCACCATTTTTGTTTTTGAGATCAAGAGCACCAAAAGGAGTCACAAATACCACTTCAAAAGGGTCACTCCACTTAGATTTGAGCTTTCCCGGAAATAGCCTCAACCGGGAGTTGAAAGGAAGGACCATATCCCCAACTTTGAATTCCTTTCCCCGAACATATTTGTCATGAAGGTAATTCATCTTGTCCTTATACAAGGACGAGCTGGAGTATGCATGAAATCTAAACTCATCAAGCTCATTCAATTGTTCCACACGGAGATTGGCTGCAACATCCCATTCCAAGTTCAACTTCCTCAATGCCCACATAGCCTTGTGCTCAAGTTCCACCGGAAGATGGCAAGCCTTACCAAACACCAACCGATACGGAGACATACCAATTGGAGTCTTGTAAGCCGTCCGATAAGCCCAAAGAGCATCATCCAATTTCTTCGACCAATCGGTCCTATTAGCATTCACTGTTTTGGACAAAATACTCTTTATTTCCCGATTTGAGACTTCCACTTGACCGCTAGCTTGTGGATGATAGGGGGTGGTCACTTTGTGGTTAACTCCATACTTAGCAAGCAATGAGTCGAAAGCCTTGTTGCAAAAATGGGACCCCCCATCACTAATAATGGCCCGAAGAGTACCAAATCTCGTGAAGATACTCTTTTTCAAGAACGCTACAACACTTCGGGCTTCATTGTTGGGTAAAGCCACGGCTTCCACCCATTTTGAGACATAATCGACCGCCACAAGAATATAAGTGTTACCACAAGAGCTCACGAACGGAACCATGAAATCGATGCCCCAAAGATAAAAAATATCCACCTCAAGAATCGTATTGAGGAGCATCTCATCTTTCTTTGAAATGCCGCCGGCTCTTTGACATGCGTCACATCTCTTCACCAAGTCACTAGCATCCTTGAACACTGTCGGCCAATAGAATCCGCAACTCAAAACTTTTGAGACCCCCCCCCCCCCCCCCGTCCATGATGGCCACCATAGGGAGAAGAGTGACAAGCCTCCAATATGCTCATTTGTTCACTTTCCGGTACACATCTTCATATCACTCCATCCGTGCAAATTTTAAACAAATACGGATCATCCCAATAGAAATCCAAGCTATCCCGCTTGAGTTTCTTCCCTTGCTTGGAAGAGAGCTCACACGGGACATTACCACTCACAATGAAGTTGGCGATGTCCGCGAACCATGGCATATCACACATAGAAACGGAGAGAAGCTGCTCGTCGGGGAACCTATCATTAATCTCGATACCATCACATGGTCTCCCCTCTTCCTCTAACCGGGACAAATGGTCTGCAACTTTATTCTCGCTTCCCTTTCTATACACAATCTCTAGATCAAATTCCTGAAGGAGTAGAACCCACCTCATCAATCTTGCTTTCGAGTCCTTCTTAGTCATCAAATACCGGAGGGCTGCATGGTCCGTGTGTATGATCACCTTTGCCCCCATAAGATAAGGTCGAAATTTCTCCATTGCGAACACAATAGCCAATAGCTCCTTTTCTGTCACTGTGTAGTTTCTTTGGGCCTCATTCATCGTTTTGCTAGAATAGTACACAGGATGGAACATCTTGTTGATTCGTTGACCTAACACCGCACCCACCGCTACATCACTCACATCGCACATAAGTTCAAAAGGCAAATCCCGATTAGGTGCGGTGATGATAGGAGTTGTGGTCAACTTGTGTTTCAATAGCTCAAAAGACTCCATGCACTTCTCATCAAAGATACACTTGACATCCTTCTCCACCAAATTACAAAGCGGGTTCGCAATTTTTGAAAAATCTTTAATGAATCGCCGGTAGAACCCGGCATGACCAAGAAAGCTCCTCACCCCTTTGACAGAGGTAGGGGGAGGGAGCCTTGAGATAACCTCTATTTTTGCCTTATCAACTTCAATTCCATGCCTTGAGATTTTGTGACCCAATACAATACCCTCTTGCACCATGAAATGATATTTTTCCCAATTGAGCACAAGGTTGGTTTCTTCACATCTCGCCAATACCCTATCCAAGTTCACCAAACATTCCTCAAATGAATCTCCCACCACGCTAAAGTCGTCCATGAATACCTCCAAGATATCCTCCACCATATCGGTGAAAATTGCCATCATACATCTTTGGAAGGTCGCCGGGGCATTACATAGTCCGAATGGCATTCTCGAGAAAGCGAACGTGCCATAAGGACATGTAAAGGTTGTCTTCTCCTAATCCTCCGGGGCAATGAGAATTTGATTGTACCCCGAGTAGCCATCTAGAAAACAATAAAAGGCCCGGCCCGCAAGATGATCGAGCATTTGGTCCATGAATGGTAGTGGGAAATGATCTTTACTTGTCACCTTATCAGCTTTCTATAGTCCATACACACTCTCCAACCCGTAACTGTCCGAGTAGGAATCAACTCATTGTTGGCATTGGTCACTACCGTCATTCCACCCTTCTTTGGCACACATTGGACCGGAGAGGTCCATGAACTATCCGAGATCGGGTAAACCACATCGGCGTCAAGCCACTTGATAACCTCTTTCTTTACTACTTCTTGCATCACCTCGTTGAGTCTCCTTTGATGTTCAAGAGATGGCCGTGCATCCTCCTCCAAGATGATCTTATGCATGCAAAATGCAGGGCTTATTCCCCTAATGTCCGCCAAAGTCCATCCTATTGCCCTTTTTCGCTTTTGAAGCACCTCCACAGTGGCCTCAACCTGCAAGTTACTAAGGTAAGAAGAAAGAATAACTGGAAGAGTAGAATTAGAGCCCAAGAATTCATACCTGAGGTGTGGAGGAAGTGGTTTCAACTCCAACATCGGTGGCTCCACAATTGATGGCTTTGTTGGCGGAGTTTTGCGATTCTCAAGATCCAAAGATAGCTTCCTAGGCTCATATGAATATGAACCCATTGCATGCAATGCATTCACGCACTCCACTCTCCCGGCATCATCATTGACATCCATGTTAAGAAGCACGGCTTCAAGAGGATCTTCAACATTAATCAAGGCACTTGTGTCATCCACTATCACCGCCGTGACAATGTCCACAAATGAACACACCTCCGTGCTATTGGGTTGTCTCATTAATTTGCACACATGAAATACCACCTTCTCATCACCCACACGGAATGTTAACTCCCCTGCTTCCACATCAACCAATGCCTTCCCCGTAGCTAGGAAAGGTCTTCCAAGAATAATAGGCACTTCGAAATCCACTTCACAATCCAATATGACAAAGTTGGCCGGCAATATAAATTTGTCCACCCGGACAAGCACATCGTCGATTATACCTAAAGGCCTCTTCATCGACCGGTCCGCCATTTGAAGTCTCATTGAGGTTGGCCTAGGTTGCCCAATTCCCAAAGTCTTGAAGACTGAGTACAGCATCAGATTAATGCTAGCCCCCAAGTCACATAGGGCCTTAGCAAAGTCCGCACTCCCGATAGTGCAAGGAATAGTGAAAGCTCTAGGGTCTTCTAGTTTCGGGCCCATAGAATGCACAATTGCACTAACTTGGTGCGTCATCTTTATTGTTTCACACTCCATAGAACGCTTCTTGGTGACAAAATCCTTCATGAATTTTGCGTACCCAGGCATTTGTTCAAGTGCCTCCACTAAAGGAACATTGATTGTGAGGCTCTTCATCATGTCTATGAATTTCTTAAACTGATTGTCATTCTTTTGCTTTGCTAACCGCTGAGGATATGGTAGAGGTGGTCTAGGCAAGGGTGTCTTGGCCTTGGGCACCGCCGGCTCGGGTATATCAATAATGTGTTCCCTAGACGGGTTCACGGCATCTTGAGTCTCTACCCCGGCGTCATCATCAATATCAATCCGCACATCATTTGTCACTATTGGTTCAAACACATTGTCAACATTCAAAGGTGCATCATCATCATGCAACTCAATTTCATCATTCACAACCTGATTCTCAACCGAGGCATGCACATCACCGCCTCTTCCACTCCTAGTTGTAACTGCCATCACATGATTGTTACCCCCCTTCGGGTTCACTACCGTGTCACTTGGTAGCGCACCTTTAGGTCGGGTATTTAAAGCTTGAGAAATTTGTCTTATTTGCACCTCTAGGTTTCGGATAGATGTATTATGTGAAGCCAATTGTGCGTCAGAATCTTGGTTCTTTTTCATCATCTGCTCGAACACCATCTCTATCCGTCCCATATCACTTCCGAAAGAACTAGGCCCTTGTGACTGAAAGGGGGGGTGGATTGTTTGGTTGTTGGAACATGGGGGGCCTTTGAAAGCCTTGCCCCCTACCACCTTTATTCCACCCTCCTTGATTGCATTGTTGTTGTTCCCGTTCCAATTGCCTTGGTTATTACCTTGATTACCCCAATTGTTGTTCTGATTGTTATTGTTCCAATTGTTACCACCTTGTTGTTGATTATTGTTATTCCAATTTCCGCCTCCTTGTTGATTGCCCCAATTGCCTTGGGGGCGCCATTGTTGATTCCCTTGATTTCCTCTATTTCCTTGGTAGTTATTGACATATTGGCATTCCTCACTTTGATCATCAAAACACTCGTTCGAATAACCACCACCATCATTGTTGTTGTCAAACTGCTCACCATTACCTTGAGGTTGTTGTTGCCCTCTTTGCCTCCTTTTTAGCATAGAAACATTCTCCATTGCATTGACTTGGCGCGGGTTTTGTACTTGTTGCAATTGCGCCTTCGCCAATTGATTCATTGTTGTTGTAAGTTCGGCAATAGCTTGGCCATTGTCACTCAACTCCTTGTGCAAATGGATGACCGTGGGGTCACCTTGGGGTACATTCGCTCGGCTTTGCCATGCCGAAGAGGTGTCGGCCATTTCATCAAGTACGTCACATGCCTCTTGGTAAGAAAGTTTCATAAAGTTCCCACCGGCCAATTGGTTCACAATGCACTGATTCGTGGTGTTGATGCCCCTATAGAAAGTCTGCTGGATCATCGCC
Source organism: Nicotiana attenuata (assembly GCF_001879085.1). Taxonomy (NCBI): domain Eukaryota; kingdom Viridiplantae; phylum Streptophyta; class Magnoliopsida; order Solanales; family Solanaceae; genus Nicotiana; species Nicotiana attenuata. The sequence goes on along the minus strand of NW_017671087.1, from coordinate 354,333 downwards.
TCAGTCATGTCGTTGTTAGGGCACTCCTTCACCATTGTTCTATATCGCTCCCAGATCTTGTGCAATGGTTCCATTGGCATTTGCTTGAAAGCTAGAATCTCGTCCCGAAGAGCCGCCATATAACTTGGAGAAAAGAACTTGGCAATAAATTTGTTCGCCAATTCATCCCATGTGGTTACAGAATGATTTGGTAACCTTTCTAACCAGTCCAACGCTTTGCCCCAAAGAGAAAATGGGAAAATCCTCAATCGCAACGCATCCTCTGACACGTTTGTTTGTTTGTTGCCCCAGCAAGAATCTACGAACCCCTTCAAGTGCTTGTATGCATTTTGGTCGGAGGCGCCCGCAAAATATCCCCTTTGCTCGAGCAAGGTCAACATGACATTTGTGATTTGAATGTTCCCCGCCCGGATTCGGGGAGGAACGATGGCACTCGCGTACCCTTGATTAGGAAGAACTCTTGGGACTGCTCTTGGCGGTGGCGGAGGAGGGTCTGGAATAGGATTGTTGTCATTTGCGTTGGCCGGACGGCCTCTACGTGGAACTTGAGGTGGTATAACTTCTTCGGGCTCAAGATCCTCTACCTCCTCCCCCGCGTTCACGTTGCCAAGAGGGTCGTTTGCATTGAGAGCCATAGTACCTGAATGATTGACACAAATAGAATTAGTAAACAAGAAGGAAAGAGAAGCAAAACACAAAACTAACTAAACCGATAGTCAACACCGTAAGCTCCCCGGCAACGGCGCCAAAAAGTTGATCGCGGCCGTCTCAACACTACACAATGGTAAGAAGAGTGGGTAGCAATAATAATACCCGAATAGTGGATCGGGGTCGAATTTCAACAGGGAGCTTGGAATGGGGTTGTATTGCCTGCTTAGTTTAGAATTGCGTTCGTTCTTCTAATTGCACTCCTAACATTTTTGGGGGTTTTTATATTTAAAATTACTATTGCAATCTAAAAGATTAAAGCTAAATTATGCTAAGGAAATATTGCTAAGTTGTGCTTGATATAGGAAAAAGGCACTAGGGTTGTGACACTACCTAGGTGGCTAGCTAACAGGTAGAAACTACTAAGGGGAGATTGATAAATCTTGGTTTAGTGCTATAGCCGTTGCACAATTGCACTCGTTCTCACTCCTCTCGGTAGAGAGAACAATTTTGCCCAATTGACTCTCCCGAGACCAATTAGGTAGGCCAATTAGACCGGGCAACTAGGGCTCAAGTAGGGTAATTACTCTTTCGAGGTTTAACCCGTTAATTGGGACTACCATTCTCATGGGTCCATCCCAATTCCTTGTTGGGTTAACTTTTAGGGTCATATGACTCTCTCTCTCAAGAAGAAATAGACCCACTAAGCTTGAATTCATGTTTGCAACCACAAATTCTAGATTGAAACACAAAATCTACCCAAATAACAAATACCCAAGCTCAATCTCACCCTAGGATACAACACCCATTAACTACCCACACTAGGGTTGAGCCACAACCCTAGCTAATGGGTTTAGCTAGACATAATTAAATCAGAAACAATAGAAATAGATGATGAAATGAACATAATAATTGATTACTACTTAAAATCTATGATATTCAAGAGTAAAATTGCCAAAACAGGCTACAAAATACTTCTCACGAGCGCAGCTCTCGTTCAGCAGCTAAAACATGACCTAAAGATGTCAAAAAGATCTATTTATACCGAGCAAGAAAATCTAGACAAAAATGCCCCTGCGGGGTAGGCGCGGACCGCGCAAAAAGGGAGCGCGACCGCGTTGGCTCTTGGACTCTTGAACTCTGTTCTCTGAAGTTGGGACCGCGGACCGCGCAGAAATGTAGCGCGGCCGCATTTCAGGACGGGCGCGGACCGCATATAAATGGAGCGCAGCCGCGTGGCAGTACTTTGGCAAAAATACCATCTCTCTGAATCTCATCTACGCGGACCGCATAAAAAGGAGCGCGGACCGCACAGATTGCCCTTGAATGAACCAGTCTCTGAATCTCCTAGCGCGGCCGCGTGGTAAAACAGTGCGGTCCGCGCTAGGTCTTCTTGTTCCCCACTTCAATTGGTCTTTGACACTTGGTAGGTTTCACTCCGTTTTGAGCCGATCTTTGACATTTGTCATCTTGTCGCTCAAACCTGCAATCAAGCGCAACTTGTAAGGATTTTGGGATTATTTTGTGGCAATTCATAACAAAAGCAATAGCAAGTAGGGGTATAATCATGTTAAAATCCTAACTTATCAAATGTATGCCATGTTTTAAATTCCTAAAAATGCTTAGATGGTAGTTTTTCAAATTTGGTTATTGTTTTGAAGATCATGACTTTTATAATCTCCAATTTGCCTAAAATTTGATAAGTCTATCGGAAACCCCAGTAAATAATACTTTTGTATGCAGTGAATAACATTGATTTAGTATTTCATGACTGTCTAGATGGATTTTTGAGCATTTTTTGAATTTTGGAACTTATCCTTAGAGAAAATTTCGTGGTTGTGATCAAGTGGTGATAGGAATTAACCCCTGTGGTATCCGCTATTTACTTATAGTATGATAACAAATTTACGCGTTGAGTTTAGGTCTTTCTCCATATCGGATAAATGTATTATGAACTTACTGAGTATAGTTACTAGTAGTTGTTAACATGTATTGGCTCTCCATCTGAGTTTACACATTGAATCAACTTTGTAATTATAATGCAACCGTAATTAAGTGGTGATAGAAATATATTTCTATGGCCTTCCACTATTAATTTTAAGTGAGTGTAAATTTACGGGTCGACTTTAGGTCTTCCTCCATATCGGATAAATTTATTGTAAACTCACTAGGTGAAATACTAGTTATTGATATCATGTGCTTACTCTCCATCTAAGTATACATGTTGGATCAATGGAACTAGAGCTATTAATTATGATGTTTACTTGACTTAAATTAACAATATACTCTACATCTGAGTTGGGTCTGTTTTAATTTATTGGAGTGAATGATCTAGCAATACATATATATGTTGCATGAGTAGTTCTTTTCCCATCGAAATTTTCTATTCAAGGTGTGTGTGTAGTGCATTTGAAATTTTTATATTAAATTATATACAATTGGCTGAAAGTAACAGTTTACTCTCCATCTGAGTTGGTTCTGTTTCCTTTTGGATTGTATATTTCTTGCATTATATAATATACTTTGCATGAATGACTCTTTTCCCATCGAAATTTGCTATTCGAGATGCATGTATGTATATATATTGTATGCAATCTGAATTTTATTATTCAGTGTTTTGACTTATTATGATCTATTTGATGATTTATATCTCAACTCCACAATAAATTCATGCAATTTGCTGTATTACTTGTTAAAATTTTCTTTGATAGCGATAAGACATTAATTTAAAGGATGCAATATATGTACCTTTTTTAGAAGGAATTTAATTCCGATTTCTAAGCAAAATAAGAGGTGGATATTTGGTTTATTTTCGGATAAATCTTGTGTTATTGAGCTTGGTAAATATTTTATCTCCTGTGGTACATGGATGCATGACCTTGTTATTGTTAATTAATGTCTCTCCTGAACAGAACAATATTAGTCTACCTCATAAGAGAAATGTTCTTCAAAATTGAGTGAAACTTATCTGTGCACTTGCATCTAAGTCATAATTATCAGGATAGGATTTCAGTTGGTCAATGATGAACCTTAAGGTTCATTGAAAGTAGAGGCACTACCAACTTATGGATCCTGTTTAGAAGGAAATCTGACTAAAAGACATTTTTGCTCCAAAGGAAAGAGAGCTGGAGATAAGTTAGAACTAATCCATTTTTGATTGTACTGTCTAATGAATATATAGGCAAGAGGTGGTTTTGAGTAATTTTATGACATTCATAAATGATTACTCAAAATATGAATATATATATTTGATGCACCGTAAGTCTGAATGCTTTGAATAATTCAAGGATTTTAAGACTTGATACGGAGAAGCACCATGAAAATATATTAAATCACTACGATGTGATCGTAGGTGTCTAGCACTTCTCTACAAAGTTCATTATTTACTTATCAAAATAGAAGATTATATTTCAACTGTCAACACCGGATATTCCATAATAGAGTGGTGTAGTAGAGAGAAGAGATATGACTCTTATGGAGATGTTTAGATTAATGGTGAGTTATTCCGATTTATTTCTTTTTTCGTTATGGATATGCCTTAGAAAATGCAATTACATTCTAATTTTAGTTCTTTCTAAGTCAGTATCTTGGACCCCATAGAACTGTGGACTTAACGTAAGTCCGGTCTGCGGCAAATTCGGATATGGAACTGTCCAATATATATACTGAAAGGGAAAATGGATAAGATTAAATCAAGGACGAATGTTGCGCGTTTATTGGATATCCAAGGGAACTAAAGGAGGTTTATTTTATTTTCCTAAAGAAAAGAAGGTAATTGTTAGTACAAATACTAGTTCTCTATAATCGGATTATTTAATAAACTATGTTCCTAGATGTAAACTAGTTTTACAGGAACTAAGCAATGAAAAAATGTTTGAATCATCTAAAATTCAGGTGCTCAGGAACATATAACTTTATATTCAGGTGCTCAGAATCATCTAAAACTCGTAATTGACATTCCATTACATTTAAATAGTGGGAGAAACGTTAATAGACAAAATTTACTACTTTCAAATAGTGGGAGTAATGGTGAGCAGAGAACACTACAGGAGAAGTCATTAATACTGCAATACCCCAAGGTAATGCAGATAATATTAGTAGTACTTCATCGTAGTGGGAGACTAGTAAGGAAAATCATAGTTTGGTATGTACCCTTGGGAGAGTTTCATAACAAAGATCCCTGAAGATCTTATTACCAAACTAGTTAGTTACGACAAAGAACTACTAGACAAAGATTACATTTGAAAATAACTTGGCAAGTTCCTTTTAGCAAAAGCTTATTGGCAGAGACTTTTAATAGTCTTGCAAAAGGATAGCTGTGAAAGTTATAGATGCATGGTTATGAGTCTAAGTGGAAGATTGTTAGGGCATATACTATTAACCATGCATTTAGATATAGTATATTCTAATAATTGTCATGGTCAAAAGTCTAAGTGGGAGATTATTGGGATACATACTATTAACCATGGATTTTGGTTTGGATATAATATTTATTATGGAACAATTTTTTATTTAATTTTAATAAAGTTTTAAATAGATCATATATTCATTTGTGTCGTTTACTTATATAGTAGATGCTTTAGTGTATAGAGTTTAGCTTATACACGGAAGATTAAATCATCGGTTCTTATAAGTATAAAGATGTCACGACCAAAAATACATTAAAGGTCGTGATGGCACCGGACACCACTGTCAGGCAAGCCAACACCAAGAAGCTAATTAAATTCTCAATTTAGTAGTTTCTGAAATTATTTCTTTTCCTTACATTAAACAATACATAATGAACTTCACTGAGTAAATAATGATGTCTTGAGCAAATTTGAATACTGAAAAATCTCATAGTCATCCCAGAACCCAGTGTCACAAGTGCATGAGCATCAACTAAGAACATACATAAAATACAATATCTATCCGGAATACAAATTTTGGACAGAAAAAGAAATATAACACTCGGAAGGGGACTCTGTTGGCTGCGGGTCGTCTCGAGAGATGCATCTCACCTAAGTCTCCGTATCCACCATGCTGTTGCGCCCAACTAGGCCACTAGATATACATGTTCCTGTGCAACAAAAATGCACAGCAAGTGTAGTATGAGTGCGAAAATAACGCGTACCCGGTAAGTATCCAATCTAACCTCGAAGAAGTAGTAACGAGAGTTGACTTTGACACTTACTAGTGGTCCAATAGTATAATCAGTCATGAATTTATTAAAAACGGCAGTAAACTCAAGGGAATCATGTAGCAAGTAAACAATCCTTTTGATAATAAGAGATTTCCAAGTTCATATTTCCTCAATTATCAATTTATCTCAGGCCAAGAAGGCAATATCATTATTTATAATTTCAGGGCAAGCAATACAAGCATGCGCAAATCATACCGAGGTCGTATGACCCGACCCAACATAATATTTAAACTGTGCACTGCCAGAGGGTCGAATGGCGCGAACCATAGATGCATCTACTATCCCGCTCGCGCATCATACATGCGACGCGGTCAAATATAAATAAACCACATCAAACAGTCAATCAAGAATTCATCAGGGAAATAATTACCCAAAATGGCAACTTCTCTTTAACGGTCAAGAAATTGATGTTTAACTTCTTTAGAAATTTATTTACCGATTCTTATATGATTTAAGAAATTTAAATTGTCAATAAGGCTACAATTATTTTAAGTATAGCAGGCTTTCGGGTCCTAGACTACCCGGAGTTAAGCATAATAATAGGTACGCATAGACCCTCGTCACCTCGTGCGTACGTAGCCCCCAAAAATAGAAGCACATATTTAATTATTTTACCTATGGGGATAATTCTCTGTTACAAGGTTAGAAAGAAGACTTACCTCGCTCTGAAGTTCCATAGCCAACTCCCAAGCCTTTCAAACAACTCGACCGATGCACAACGGTCCAAAACTCACTTTCACTTTATTAACATTCACAAGCTTTTAATCATCCTCCGACATCGTAACATTAAGTAAAATGCTCATACGCCACCAACAAATTGATATCTACAATTACAATCAAAATATGACTCAATGTTTTTTTATCAATATCCATTTATGGCTCATAAGTTGGCTACAAGCCTCCAGCTCAAATCGTCTAATAGGTTCACTTACTAGCACATTCAACTCCATTCTTATCATTTAATACCCATTTGAAGTCATCAATGATACTACATTAATTCTCCAACACCGCCAAATTACTATTCATCGTCTTCCTTAACCAACATTTCCAAAATATTCAATTTGGTGATTACTTAGTTGAACACTTCCAACTAAGCTAGAAAATGATTCTATAGGTTCATTGCATCCTTTAATTTCATTTCTAAAAACACTATTTATCTCTGCTTCATTTTCTCAAGAACACTATTCATGCCATGAACTAGGGTTTATGAAATCAATTATCCAACCATAATAACTTGAAACAAATATTAGAATTACTCTCATAGACTTATAAGAAATGAGCGTGAAGCATTAGTATTGTCACGCCCCGAACCATGGTTTGGGCATAACACGGCACTCGGTGCCTGACTGCATGTGACCGAGCGAACCAACTGCATGGCTGGATCAACATTTGGTATAACTATGAGCTAGAGGTAAATATAAAACATGATAATCTACTAAAGAGTCTGACTGAAATATCCTAGATGCGGAAAATACCGAAAGGTCTGCAAGTAAAAATAAGTGGCCGACAAGGCTAACACATGAAAGCCTACTAATATCTGACTGACTGGGTTATAGTCTACAAAGCCTCTAAAGAATACTGAAAACGCCAACTGTTTACCGGGACAAGGTCCCCGGTATACCTTATTAACTGAAATACTATAATGACTAAAACAAAAGAGAGATAAGGCCCCGAAAGACTGGGGCTCACCAATAGCTGATACGAGATGTCCTAGCAAGCTGAATCCTCGACCTGTAAATCGTTACCTGCATCGCGAGATACAGGCCCTGGGCAAAAGGGACGTCAGTACATTTGAATTGTACTGGTATGTAAAATAGCTGAACAAAAGAACTGTAAATACTGAAACTGAACTGCTAGCTGAAAAACTGATAACTGAACAAGGAAGTAAGGATATGAATACTCCCTCTTCTGTATGATGAACAGCCTGTTTAACTGAATATTAAACTGCGGCCTCAGGCCCAATATATATATATATATATATATATATATATATGTGCACAACTACGGCCTTGGGCCCAAGTATACGTATACATAACTGCGGCCTCAGGCCCAAATACAGGTGTTCAACTTTCAAGAATATAAAATCAGGAACTGAGAATCATACTGCAATACATGATACTGAAATAATGAGCCATACTGAGTTACATGGTACTGGAATGGTGAATAGGATTAGACTTATAATGTCCCAAGTATACGTTCATAATAAGTTGATTTGTCATAACTGAAACTCATAAAATATCGAATGATTATGAAACTATGCCATCTAGAGAATAGAAGTTCTACTACTATTCGGGGAACTAAGGCATAGTTACTTTCTGAGGAAACTGGTAATGGTCATAATGCAAAGGGACGTAGGGAGAATCATAGACATTCCCAAACGTAAAGAGTTAGCCTTACATACCTTAACTTCCTGCCCTTGAGCGTAATACAACGTTTGTCAACCCTTTCAACTTTAATCTATAGCAATACAAGTCAAAGGGATTCCATATTAGCTATAATGATCATATTTTGATCACTTATGCATTTTATCAAACACTTGGTGAAAATAAAGCTTCATAGTCCTTGTTAATGGTGTCTCTACACCCAACAACCCATTCTCTTGTTCCTAGATAAATTCTAAAGTCTCAAATGATTATAATCAACATTATTCTTCATCACACATAAGGCAAACAACACCCTTAACCAATAATCAACAATCAACACCCCAACCTTATAATCTTTCATGCTTTTCTATCAAACCCATCAACTCATATCTCATAAACTAGGGTTTATAATCATTAAACAAATGCTAGAATCAATTAGAGGGTGAAAACATTATCTTTTTGAAGTTCAAACCCTTTGAATTCGAGTTCTAGGCTTCCTTCTCTCAACAATGATGTCCCAATCGAATATCTAATGATATGGAGGGTTTACCCATGTTAATAAGATATTGGAAAATCGAAATTAACTTAGAATCACCATTAGAACTTACCTTGGATGGTGGAAGGACCCTTAAGGAGTTAGGTTTTTGAGAGTTCCTCTTTCTAGAGCAAGTTTTTATGTTTTGGGGCTGTGGGGGACGAAATATAGCTTTAAAATGACCCCCCCACAAGCGCGCCCGCGCTACTGGAGGCCCTGATTTAAATCATTGGCCTTGGCCTCGAGGTCTATTGTTCCTTCACTCACCCTGATAACTTTGATTTCCATTTGAAGACCCTGCTTGTCACTGTTCAACCACCTTTTAGTCAATCTTACCACAGAAATATCTCTGATCCGTTCACCAAGCACCTTCCATCTTGTTGCATTGTTCATGAATTGATATGTACCAACCTTTGTATTTCATAACGGATCCCAAAGCATGTTGGTTGTTACTAGCTCAATGCGCTTGCTGTTTTTTCCTGACTTATGACATTTTTGATGTGTTAGCCAGACCCCGTTTTTGTGCAATTGAAAGCTGGTGGCAAATTNTATATATATATATATATATGTGCATAACTGCGGCCTTGGGCCCAAGTATACGTATACATAACTGCAGCCTCAGGCCCAAATACAGGTGTTCAACTTTCAAGAATATAAAATCAGGAACTGAGAATCATACTGCAATACATGATACTGAAATAATGAGCCATACTGAGTTACATGGTCTTGGAATAGTGAATAGGATTAGACTGAGATAAATATTCATAATAAGTTGATTTTTCATAACTGAAACTCATAGAATATCGAATGATTATGAAACTATGCCATCTAGAGAATAGAAGTTCTACTACTATTCGAGGAACTAAGGCTTAGTTACTTTCTGAGGAAACTGGTAATGGTCATAATGCAAGGGGACATAGGGAGAATCACAGACATTCCCAAACGTAAAGAGTTAGCCTTACATACCTTAACTTCCTGCCCTTGAGCGTAATACAACGTTTGTCAACCCTTTCAACTTTAATCTATAGCAATACAAGTCAAAGGGATTTCATATTAGCTATAATGCTCATGTTTTGATCACTTAAGCATTTTATCAAACACTTGGTGAAAATAAAGCTTCATAGTCCTTGTTAATGGTGTCTCTACACCCAACAACCCATTCTCTTGTTTCTAGATAAATTCTAAAGTCTCAAATGATTATAATCAACATTATTCTTCATCACCCATAAGGAAAACAACACCCTTAACCAATAATCAACAATCAACACCCCAACCCTATAATCGTTCATGTTTTTCTATCAAACCCATCAACTCATATCTCATAAACTAGGGTTTATAATCATTAAACAAATGCTAGAATCAATTAGAGGGTGAAGACATTATCTTTTTGAAGTTCAAACCCTTTGAATTCGAGTTCTAGGCTTCCTTCTCTCAACAATGATGTCCCAATCGAATATCTAATGATATGGAGGGTTTACCCATGTTAATAAGATATTGGAAAATCGAAATTAACTTAGAATCACCATTAGAACTTACCTTGGATGGTGGAAGGACCCTTAAGGAGTTAGGTTTTTGAGAGTTCCTCTTTCTAGAGCAAGTTTTTATGTTTTGGGGCTGTGGGGGACGAAATATAGCTTTAAAATGACCCCCCACAAGCGCGCCCGCGCTACTGGAGGCATGCCCGCGCTAATGACCGCGCTAAACGGCAGTCACACTGCCTCAAAATTAGCGCGGCCGCGCTACCGGCGCGCATATCGCGTACTGTTCTGAAAAATGTGCATAACTTATTGCACAAAGATCCGTTTGGGCTCCATAATATATCATTGGAAAGCTATTTTAAAGGCCTACAACTTTCATTCTTTGAGTTTTCCCCACTTCCTTACACAGTTTCACTAAAACTTGCTGTAAGACAGACCTTCTGCAAACTTAGTTGATTTTGTCAAATTTTATGCACCTCACTTTCCATCTTGATTTTGAAACAACTATTTTACTCATAATCATCCCGGTGGGACTTCACATGTTCAAGATATAACCTTACCACTCATTTAACATATTCACACCTACGCCGAATTTACGGGGTGTTACATTATCTCCCCCTTGGAATCATTCGTCCTCGAATGATGGTCCTGGTTGCAACTACGACTATCTATGGACATTAAACGGGTGATATGCGAATATTTAAATATCATGAATACATGTGTATCAAACTGGATAAGTACGTAATAATTGAGTTCTAAGTTGAGTAAATACTGAAGGACATGGAGATTATAATATAAGGCCTGAATGGAAAGGTTAATTACCTTCTACATTTTCCGTTTGCTCTTCAAAGAGATGGGGGTATCTAGACTTCATGTCCTCTTCGGCTTCCCATGTAGCCTCTTCAACCTTTTTGACTTCCTCCGTAAAGNTCACTTAAGCATTTTATCAAACACTTGGTGAAAATAAAGCTTCATAGTCCTTGTTAATGGTGTCTCTACACCCAACAACCCATTCTCTTGTTTCTAGATAAATTCTAAAGTCTCAAATGATTATAATCAACATTATTCTTCATCACCCATAAGGAAAACAACACCCTTAACCAATAATCAACAATCAACACCCCAACCCTATAATCGTTCATGTTTTTCTATCAAACCCATCAACTCATATCTCATAAACTAGGGTTTATAATCATTAAACAAATGCTAGAATCAATTAGAGGGTGAAGACATTACCTTTTTGAAGTTCAAACCCTTTGAATTCGAGTTCTAGGCTTCCTTCTCTCAACAATGATGTCCCAATCGAATATCTAATGATATGGAGGGTTACCCATGTTAATAAGATATTGGGAAATTGAAATTAACTTAGAATCACCATTAGAACTTACCTTGGGTGGTGGAAGGACCCTTAAGGAGTTAGGTTTTTGAGAGTTCCTCTTTCTAGAGCAAGTTTTTATGTTTTGGGGCTATGGGGGACGAAATATAGCTTTAAATCGACCCCCCACAAGCACGCCCGCGCTAAACGGCAGTCACACTGCCTTAAAATTAGCGCGGCCGCGCTAAGGGCGCGCTACCGGCGCGCATATCGCGTACTATTCTGAAAAACGCGCATAACTTTATGCACAGAGATCCGTTCGGGCTCCATAATATATCGTTAGAAAGCTATTTCAAAGGCCTACAACTTTCATGCTTTGATTTTTCCCCAATTCCTTACACATTTTTACTAAAACTTTCTGGGAGACAGACCTTCTGCAAACTTAGTTGATTTTGCCAAATCTTATGCACCTCACTTTCCATCTTGATTTTGAAACAACTATTTTACTCATAATTATCCCGGTGGACTTCACATGTTCAAGATATAACCTTACCACTCATTTAACACATTCACACCTAAGCCGAATTTTCGGGGTGTTACAAGTATTTCCTTCCTGAAGCTTTTTCTTAAAAATTCAATGTTCGGGAAATTCTGTTTCTTGAACAACTTGAAAGATTTCTAGGAATTTCAAAGATTGAATGATGTTAATACTAGTGCTAATAGGATGTTATTAACTTAAAATTTCCAAAAAACACTCACATTGTATTCTTAAGTAGTCCCCAAGGTCAAATCCACTATGAAAGAACCAATCCCTAGCTCAAGAAAATCCCCAAAAATGGCTGCTGCCCGTGACTGCCTTATATAGGCACAGGTGCTTCAGCAAGTTGTACCTTGCGCTGTGCAGGTTGTACCTCGTATTATAAGTTTTTCCCTGCTGGACACCTTTTACTAAAATGTCCATAACTCCTTGTAGAAATATTCAAATGATGAACGGTTTGAAGATTTAAAAACTAGACTCGAAGATCTTTCATTTGATAGGTTTTCCACCATATAACTCCTTATAGATTTTGAGATAAAAGCTTTCAAAGTCTGCTCCACGCTTCAGAAATTTCTGACGAAACGGCTTTACCAGCCTTCATTCAATCGACCATAACTCTCGGTACAAATGTCCAAATGATAGATGGTTTAACTTTGTGAAAACTAAAATCAAAGAGCTATAACTTTCATGTTTTGATAATTTTCAGATTCCTTACCGATTTTGATGTATAAGCTTCCAAAATCAGTTTTGCGATTGCACTAGTTGCTGTTCAAAACAACTTTTGCAGCAGAAAATTCCAGCAGTTCCTTTGTCCAAAATCCATTTCGTTAACCTTTTGAAATCCACCCGAGGCCCTCGGGACCTTAACCAATTATACCAACATGTCCCAAAATACAATACGAACTTAATCGAGGCTTCAAACCACGACAAACAACACCGAAATTACGAATCGCGCATCGAATTAAATTATGAGTTTTCAAATCTTTCTACTTCTATATTTTGCGCCGAAACGTATCAAATCGATCCGAAATGACTTCAAATTTTGCATGCAAGTCATATTCGACATTACAGACCTACTCCCACTTTCGAAATCGGAATCCGACCCCGATATCAAAAAGTCCACTTCCGGTCAAACTTCTCAAAAATCTTCAAATGTCTAACTTTCACCAAATGACCCCAAAATGATCTACGGACCTCCAAATCCAATTCCGATCGCGCTCCCAATACCAGAATCACCATACGGAGCTATCCCCATACTCGAAATCCCAAACGGACATCGATAACACTGAAATGCACTTCAACCCAAATTTATGAAATTTTTCCAAAATGCCAATTTCCACAACAGGCCGAAACGCTCCCGGGTCATCCAAAACTCGATTCGGATATACGCCCAAGTCCAAAATCATCATACAAACCTGTTGGAACCTTCAAATCCCAATTCCGAGGTTGTTTACTCAAAAATCATATTTTAGTCAATTCTTCCAACTTAAAGCTTCCGAAATGAGAATTTTCTTTGCAAATCAACTCCGGACTTCCCGAGATTCAATTCCGACCATGCATGCAAGTCATGATACCTGAAGTGAAGCTGATCATGGACTCAAACCGCCAAACGACGCGCTAGAGCTCAAAACGACTGGTCGGGCCGTTACAAAAGATCATGTTCAGAATCTAATGATGAAATTGGACAAACCATCAGGAATGATTGTAGCACAAGATTAAATATAATTTATCTTGATTATGGGAATGGTTTAATTCCGACTTCTCGTGCTAGTACATTTTGTATGTATTGAATGAATCAATTAGAGAAAAGTATTTTATATGTTGGGATATATTATTAACCATGGATTTTGGTTTGGATATAGTATTTATTATGGAATAATTTTTTATTCAATTTTAATAAAGTTTTAAATCGATAATATATTTGTTTGTGTCCTTTTCTTATATAGTAGATGCTTTAGTGAATCGAGTTTAGCTTATACACGGAAGATTAAATCGTCGGTTCTTATAAGTATAAAGATCATGTTCACAATCTAATGACGAAATTGGACAAACCATCAGGAATGACTGTAGCACAAGATTAAATATAATTTATCTTGATTATGGGAATAATTTAATTTCGACTTCTTGTGCTAATACATTTTGTATGTATTGAATGAACCAAGTAGAGATGAGTATTTTATATGTTGGGAAATATACTTATTAACCTTGGATTTTGGTTTGGATATAGTATTTATTATGGAACAATTTTTTATTCAATTTCAATAAAGTATTAAATAGATCATATATTCGTTTGTGTCCTTTACTTATATAGTTGATGCTTTAGTGTATAGAGTTTAGCTTATACACGGAAAATTAAATCATCGGTTCTTATAAGTATAAAGATCATGTTCACAATCTAATGATGAAATTGGACAAACCATCAGGAATGATTGTAGCACAAGATTAAATATAATATTATCTTGATTATGAGAATGGTTTAATTCCGACTTCTTGTGCTAGTACATTTTGTATGTATTGAACGGATCAAAGTAGAGATAAGTATTTTATACTGACTTAATAAAATAAATTCTCTAGCCATTAAATGTAATTATACTCTTAATCTTGATATAATTATTATTAGTTGTGTATATTATTATTGTTTTGATTTATTAAAAGGCGAGATTCTTTCGTGGGTCAATATGCCTGGTAAATTGGACAATAGTGATATACATTGACAAAGTAATAGTTAGTTGATGGAATCCATGTCTCGGTCTAGAGATTGATGATACACCTTTATGAAAGCTTATAAGTTTTCATGTGTAAACCCTGCAGGTGAATCTTGTATCAGTCACATAAAATAAGTTAAGCGAAAGTCTAAAGGAAATAATCAATGAATTAAATTGTCAGTAATTTAATTTATTTGGTTAGTATCTGAATCTTAACATGGGGAGTTAAATAAGATTTAATGGAAGAATTTCGAAATTGGACTGAGGAGTGCAGTTACGAATTTTTAGTGGAATAATTCATAATTTATTATGGTAGTATTATTTCGGATATTCGAATTAAGTCCATAATAGGAAGCCTTGTTAATTAAATATTGTGGTCCCTGCTGTGCCTAAATAATTAGGAATTAAATGGAATCATATTTCTTGATGGAAAAGGAAGACTCAACAGGTTAGGAAAAGGTTTTAAACCCTAAAACCTGTGGATATATAAAGGAGTCTTATTCCATAAGGAGACCATAGTTTTTACTACACGATTTTTCTAGGAGAAACTCGCCCACACGAGTTTCGCTAATTCCGGGCATTATTCGGGTCACGTAGCTAAAGACTGTGGACTGGAGGATGATCTCGTGAATGATTTTTGCTCATCCTTGAAGGTCTTTTTCCGATCGCAGTCACGCTTCAAGAGATAAGTACTGATTTTATATTTGATTATAATCTATGATTATGTGTTGTCTATATTACATGCAAGTGATCCTGGCTATTTGCTTTAATACCTATTTTTCATCATTAGCTTTTGCGAGTCAATTTGTAATGATAGTTTTGGGAATATAATGCCCCCTGCTATTAAAACATTATTCCATAATGGAGTTAGCAATTCTATCTTAGTGCTTTATTATTGCACGATCTAATTTATTTAATTGTTTTTCTTTTTGGATTATCATGAAGCCCAACCTAAGAGACCACTTATTAATAAAAGTGGAAGAAAAGGCAAAAGTGCATTGAGATGATCGTGGTTTCCTATTGGTGAAACACTAAAGGCTTTTAATAGATTTTAACTTCGATTATGACATAGTGAGATAGAATTTGGAGTAAATAAGATTCTGAGGATTATGACGTATTCATTTACAGTAAAAAGTGAGGAAAAATGCAAGAATAGTAAGTAGTAATTTTACAAAAATAAGTTGCGATTTGAATGTTTCAGCTTTCACGGTCAAGGTCTTACATTAGAAAACTTATCTTCTTTGCTTTGAAAAAGCAACAAATGAGACAAAGAAATAAAGCTCACCTTGTAATACCTAATAATATTCTGCAACTTTATATCGACAAGTAAAGCGATCAAGAATTCGAACTTATTGACCCCTTGCCAAATAGGATGCCAGATTAGACAAATTCTTATCCGTATTTGTCTTTAAATAAATACGACTTGCTTTCAACAATTAAATTCTTTTCTTAGACAGTTGAAAAAGAAAGAGGAATAAGGGGTCAGTTGGGTAGATGTCACGATCCGGAATTCCAACCATCGGGACCGTGATGGCACCTAACATTTCACTTGCTAGGCAAGCCAACATTAAAGATTCATTAAGCCAATTCTTATACATTTCAATAATTAATGGTAAATAAGCTATAACGAGTTAAAATGAAAGCGGACATTCATAGCAATCTCAATATATATTCTACTACCCGGATCTGGAGTTACAATTCATGAACTTCTAAGATTTCAGTACAAGTAAATGTCTAAAAGAAATACAACTGTTTTCGAAATGAAAGAAACAGTAGAATGAAATGTCTAGAAGGGGACTCCAGGGTCTGCGTACGCCGGCAGGCCTACCTTGGATCTCTAGTAAGATGGATCCAGCAGCTAATCTCACGATCAGCTCGGGCCAGTACCAAAATCTGCATAGGAAGTGCAGAGTGCGGTATCACTACAACCGACCCCATGTACTGGTAAGTGTCGAGTCTAACCTCGGCAAAGTAGTGACGAGGCTAAGACAAGACACCAACAAATGAACCTGTGCAGTATAACAATATATATACCAATAACAACAATAAAAGAAACAAGACAAGTAATATTGGCAGGGGGACATGCTGAGAGGATCACAAGATAAAGGATCACAGCAACAAATAAGCACTTTGATCAACCAATATACTTTGAGAAAATAGGAACAAGTAACTACAGTAAAAGAAAATACACGGCATCACCTTTCGTGCTTTTACTCTCAAACTCGCCATATGAATCAATAGAAACGGCACGGCATCACCCTTCGTGCATTAACTCTCTCATAACATGGCACGACATCACCCTTCGTGCATTATCGCTCACAATATGGCACCGCATCACCCTTCATGCATTAACACTCGCAAAATATGGCACAATATCACCCTTCGTGCATTAACACTCTCCCCCACCAAACAATGAACAATAACAACAAGGATATAGAGATAACAAGAACAAGTCTTACTTCAACATTTGATTTCTACTATACCAACCTCAACTTTGAGTCAATACTCGATCAATACAAAAATCTGTAAATATAATAAGATGATCAACACAATGATTAACTAGTCTAAGCATGAATAATATGATCAAGGGAAGCAACAAATACAAGAATAAGACCCAACCGCATGCTATAACTCGACAACAACGCATAGGTACTCGTCACCTCACCTATACATTGTACCCAACAATCAAACATGTAGCAAATAGGCAAATAAGACCTAATCCTCAAACCAAGGTTAACCATGACACTTACCTAGCTCTAACGCCCAAACTCAAAGCTCAACCACAGCTTTTCCCTTCAAACAAGCCTCCGGACCAATAAAATCTAGCAAATTACCAACCAAACGATTCAATTTAAGCCTTAGGAACTACCCGCAATTGCAAAGGATTCAATTTAGGCCATTTTTGAAAAAGTCAACAAAAATCAACACCCGTACCCGCTTGATCCAAACTCGAAATTCGGACCAAACCCGATTACCCATTCACTCCCGAGCCCGGATATATAATTGGTTTTGGAATCCGACCTCAATTTGAGGTCTAAATCCCCAATTTTTGAAATCTCTAGTTTCTACCCAAAAATCCCCTATTCTACAATGAAAACCTTAGATTTTAGGTTGAAATCTTGTAAAATATAGTGAAAGATTGAAAGAAACTAGTTTAGAATAACTTACCAATAATTTGGAGAAGAAAAGTTCTTTGGAAAATTGCCTTTTGTGTTTTAGGTTTTGAAAATTTGAAGAAAGGGAGAAAAATCCCGTCTAAGTCATATTTACCCAGCTGCAGATGTCGCAAATGCGACCTGGGCTTCGCAAATGCGAAGTCCGCAAATGTGAAGTCCGCAAATGCGAGAAATACATCGCATTTGCGTAGACTCACACATTTTTGCTTCATTCGCAAAATGTTAGCAAATGCAAATTGGGTTGACCGCATATGCGATCCAGTGATCACAAGTGCGAAGAATGCCTTCCCCTAATCCCCATCGCAAAAGCGGAGAAATGTTCACAAATGCGAACATAAGGTGGCCCAGCTTCTCTTCGCATTCGCGATGAGAAGCTCGCAAATACGAACCCCTCAGAGGTTATAAATGCGATGTCTGATCACGCAAATGCAAGATCAGAGGCCTGCAACAAGATCAGATGCACCATCAGTTTTTCCAAGCCAAAACTCACTCCGTAGCCTATCCGAAATTCATCCGAGCCCTCGAGGCTCTAAACCAAAAGTGCACACTAGTCTAAAAACATCATACGAACTTGCTCGTGCGATCAAATCACCAAAATAACACCTAGAACTATGAATTGGACACCAAATCAAATGAAATTTTCAAGAAAATTTTGAAACTTCTAATTTCTCAATCGGACATATGAATCACGTCAAAACAATTTCGTTTTTCATTAAATTTCACAGACAAGTCATAAATGTGGTATTGAACCTATACCGGGTTCCGGAACCAAAATACGGACCCGAAGTCAACTCAAATGAAGTTTTACCAAAAATGTTGACCGAAGTCAACTCAAATGAAGTTTTAGGCAAATTTCCTCGTTTTTAACAGTTTTTAACATAAAAGCTTTTCAAAAAGATGCCCGGATTGCGTACACAAGTCGAGGAAGGTCTAAGCATGATTTTTAAGGCTTCGGATCACAGAAATAGGTTTCAAAACACGAGATGACCTATCAGGTCATCATATTCTCCACCTCTAAAACAACCGTTTGTCCTCGAATGGGCATACAAAAGTACCTGGACTGGTGAAAAGGTGGGGATATCTACTCCGCGTGTCCGACTCGGACTCCCAAGTAGCTGCCTCCACGGGTTGACCTTTCCACTGCACTCGAACTGAAGGATAACTATTCAATCTCAACTAACGAACCTACCGGGCTAGTATAGCCATCGGCTCCTCCTCATAGGTCAAATCCTTGTCCAATTGGACAGTGCTGAAGTCTAACACGTGGGATGGATTGCCGTGATACTTCCGGAGCATGGATACATGGAACACTGGATGAAATGCAGATAAACCAGGTGGCAACGCGAGCCTGTAGGCCACCTCTCCCACTCGCTCAAGAATCTCCAAAGGCCTGATATACCTATAGCTAAACTTGCCCCTCTTTCCGAACCTCATTACACCTTTCATGGGTAATACCCAGAGCAACACTCTCTTTCTGACCATAAATGCAACATCATGAACTCTACGGTTGGCATAACTCTTCTTCCTGAACTGAACTGTGCGAAGTTGATCCTGCAGATTCTTTACCTTATCCAAGGCATCTTGTACTAACTCTGTACCTAACAACTGAGCCTCCCCCGGCTCAAACCATCCGACTGGCTAGCGACACTACCTACCATATAATGCCTCATAGGGAGCTATCTAAATTCTCGACTGATAACTGTTGTTGTAGGCAAACTCCGCTAGCGGGAAGAACTGATCCCAGGAACCTCCGAAGTCTATAACACAAGCGCGGAGCATATCTTCTAATATCTGAATAGTGCGCTCGGACTGCCTGTCCGTCCGAGGATGAAATGCTGCACTTGGCTTAACCCCCGTGCCCAACTCACGCTGTACTGCCCTCCAAAAGAGCGAGGTGAATTGCGTACCTCGATCAGAAATAATAGACACGAGCACACCGTGAAGACGGACGATCTCGCGGATATAAATCTCTGTCAACCGCTCTGAAGAATAAGTAACTGCCACAGGAATGAAATGCGCTGACTTGGTCAGCTTGTCCATAATGACCCAAACTGCATCGAACTTTTTCTGAGTCCATGGGAGTCCAACAATGAAATCCATAGTGATACGCTCTCACTTCCACTCAGGAATCTCCAACTTATGAAGCAGACCACCGGTTCTCTGATGCTCACACTATACCTGCTGACAATTTAGACACCAAGACATATATGCAACTATATCTTTCTTCATTCTCCTCTAGCAATAATGTTGCCGCAAGTCCTGATACATCTTGGCGATGCCCAGATGAAAGGAATACCGGGAACTGTGGGCCTCCCCAAGAATCAACTCACTAAGTCCGTCCACATTAGGCATACAAACACGACCCTACATCCTCAAAACTCCATCATCTCTAACATTAACCCTCTTCGCACAACAGAGAAGAATAGAAGTGACATTGCTCCTAAACTCTATAGCCTCTGGAAGATAAGTACAGACGTCTCCGTACAGATCCCCCAGACCTACTAAGCCTGCTCGTGAATTGTGAGATCTAGGCAACCTAGAGCTCTGATACCAACTTGTCACAACCCGAAATTTCCACCGTCGGGACCGTGATGGCGCCTAACATTTCACATGTTAGGCAAGCCAACGTTAGAGATTCATTAAGCCAATTCTTATACATTTCAATAATTAACAGTAAATAAGCTATAACGAGTTAAAATGAAAGCGGACATTCATAACAACCTCAATATTTATTCTACTACCCGGATCTAGAGTCACAATTCATGAACTTCTAAGATTTCACTACAAGTAAATGTCTGAAAGAAATACAAGTATTTTCTAAATGAAAGAAACAGTAGAATGAGATGTCTAGAAGTAGTGACGAGGCTAAGACAAGACATCCACAAATGAACCTGTGCAGAATAACAATATATATACCAATAACAGCAATAAAAGAAATAAGACAAGTAATATTGGGAGGGGGACATGCTGAGGGGATCACAAGATAAAGGATCATAGCAGTAAATAAGTACTTTGATCAACCGATATACTTTGAGAAAATAGGAATAAGTAACCACAATAAAAGATAATACACGGCATCACCCTTCGTGCATTAACACTCACAAAACATTGCACGACATCACCCTTCATGCATTAACACTCTCCCTCACCAAACAATGAACAATAACAACAGGAAGATAGAGATAACAAGAACAAGTCTTACTTCAACATTTGATTTCCACTATACCAACCTCAATTTTGAACCAATACTCAATCAATATCAAGATCCGTAAACATAATAAGAATGATCAACACAACGATCAACTAGTCTAAGCATGAATAATATGATCAAGGGAAGTAACAAATACAAGAATAAGACCCAACCGCATGCTATAACTCGACAACAATGCATAGGTACTCTTCACCTCACCTATACGTTCTACCCAACATTCAAACACGTAGCAAATAGGAAAATAAGACCTAATCCCTCAAGCCAAGGTTAACCACGACACTTACCTCGCTCCAACAGCCAAACTCAAAGCTCAATCACAACTTTTCCTTTCAATCAAGCCTCCGGACCACTAGAATCTAGCAAATTACCAACCAAACTATTCAATTTAAGCCTTAGGAACCACCCACGATTGCAAAGGATTCAATTTAGGCCATTTTTTTAAAAGTCAACAAAAGTCAACACCTAGGCTCACTTGGTCCAAACTCAAAATTCAAACCAAAACTTGATTACGCATTCACTCCCGAGCCCGGATATATAATTGGTTTTAGAATCCGACCTCAATTTGAGGTCTAAATCCCCAATTTTCGAAATCCATAGTTTCAACCCAAATATTCCAATTCTACCATGAAAACCTTAGATTTTAGGTTGAAATCTTGTAAAATATAGTGAAAGATTGAAAGAAACTAGTTTAGAGTCACTTGCCAATGATTTGGGGAAGAAAAGTTCTTTGGAAAATCGCCTCTTGTGTTTTAGGTTTTGAAATTTTGAAAAATGGGAGAAAAATCCCGTCTAAGTTGTATTTACCCAGCTACAGATGTCGCAAATGCGACCTAGAGCCCGCAAATGCGAGAAATCCATCGCATTTGCGAAGACTCGCACATTTCTACTTCCTTCGCAAAAGCGAAGAAATGTTTGCAAATGCGAACTGGGTTGACCGCAAATGCGAAAAATGCCTTCGCCTAGTCCCCATTGCAAAAGCGGAGAAAGGTTCGCAAATGTGAACTCCTCAGTGGTCGCAAGTGCGAGATCAGGGGCCTGCAACAAGATCAGATGCACCAGCAGTTTTTCCAAGCCAAATTTCACTCTGTAGCCTATCTTAAACTCATCCGAGCCCTCAGGGCTCTAAACAAAAGTGCACACTAGTCTAAAACATCATACAAACTTGCGAACGCTATCAAATCGCCAAAATAACACCTAGAACTATGAATTGGACACCAAATCAAATGAAATTTTCAAGAAAACTTTGAAACTTCTAATTTCTCAACCGTACGTCCGAATCACGTCAAACCAATTCCGTTTTTCATCAAATATCATTGACAAGTCATAAATGTGGTATTGGACCTATATCGGGCTCCAGAACTAAAATACGGACCCGTTATCAAAGAAGTCAAACATTGGTCAAACATTGGTCAAACATCTCAAATGCATTTAGCCTTTAACTATCAAATTTCGATAAAGTCCGATATCTCGAGCCTAGGGACTTCCGATTTCGACTCCGGCATACGCCCAAGTCCCAAATCATGATACGGACCTGCTCGGACCGTCGAAACATAGATTCGGATCTGTTTACCAAAAATGTTGACCAAAGTCAACTCAAATGAAGTTTTAGGCAAATTTTCTCATTTTTTAATAGTTTTTAACATAAAAGCTTTTCGGAAAAATGCCCCGAGTGCATATGCAAGTCGAGGAAGGCCTAAAAATGATTTTTAATGCTTCGGATCGCAGAATTAGGTTTCAAAACACGAGATGACCTATTGGGTCATCATATTCTCCACCTCTAAAATAACCGTTCGTCCTCAAACGGACATAGAAAAGTACCTGGATTGGTGAAAAGGTGGGGATATCTACTCCGCATGTCCGACTCGGACTCCCAGGTAGATGCCTCCATGGGCTAACCTCTCCACTGCACTCGAACTGAAGGATAACTCTTTGATCTCAACTGACGAACCTGTCGGGCTTGAATAGCCAACCGGCTCCTCCTCATAGGTCAAATCCTTGTCCAACAAGACAGTGCTGAAGTCTAACATGTGGGATGGAACGCCGTGATACTTCCGGAGCATGGATACACGGAACACCGGATGAACTACTGATAAACCAGGTGGAACCGCGAGCCTGTAGGCCACCTCTCCCACTCTCTCAAGAATCTCAAAAGGCCCGATATACCTAGGGCTCAACTTGCCCCTATTTCCGGACCGCATTACACCCTTCATGGGTGATACCCGGAGCAATACTCTCTCTCCGACTATGAATGCAACATCACGAACTCTTCGGTCGGCATAACTCTTTTGCCTGAACTGAGCGATGCGAAGTCGATCCTAAATAATCTTGACCTTATCCAAGGAATCTTGTACTAACTCTGTACCTAACAACCGAGCCTACCCCGGCTCAAACCATCTGATTGGTGATCGGCACCACCTACCATATAATGCCTCATAGGGAGCCATCTGAATGCTCGACTAATAACTGTTGTTGTAGGCAAACTCCGCTAGCGGCAAGAACTGATCCTACGAACCTCCGAAGTCTATAACACAAATGCAGAGCATATCTTCTAATATCTGAATGTGTGCTCGCACTGCCTGTCCGTCTGAGGATGTAATTATGTACTCAGCTCAACCCGCATGCCCAACTCACGTTGTACTGCCCTCTAGAAGTGCGAGGTGAACTGCGTACCTCGATCAGAAATGATAGACATGGGCACACCGTGAAGACAGATGATCTCGCGGATATAAATCTCTATCAACCGCTCTGAAGAATAAGTAACTGCCACAGGAGTGGAATACGCTGACTTGGTCAGCCTGTCCACAATGACCCAAACTGCATCGAAGTTCTTCTGAGTCCGTGGGAGTCCAACAATAAAATCCATAGTGATACGCTCCCACTTCCACTCAGGAATCTCCAACTTTTGAAGCAAACCACGGGGTCTCTGATGCTCACAGTTTACCTGCTGAAAATTTAGACACCAAGACACATATGCAACTATATCTTTCTTCATTCTCCCCCACTAATAATGATGCCATAAATACTGATGCAACTTGGCGGCGCCCGGATGAATGGAATATAGGGAACTGTGGGCCTCCCCAAGAATCAACTCACGAAGTCCGTCTACATTAGGCATACAAATACGACCCTGCATCCTCAAAACTCCATCATCTCCAACAGTAACCTGCTTGGCACCAGCGTGCTGCACTATGTCCCTAAGAACAAGCAAATGAGGGTCATCATATTGCCGATCTCTGATGCATTCAAACAAAGAAGACCGAGCGACTGTACAAGCTAGAACACGACTGGGCTCAGAAACATCCAACCTCACGAACTGATTGGCCAAGGCCTGAACATCTAATGCAAGCGATCTCTCACCGACTGGAATGTACGCAAGGATGCCCATACTAGCTGACTTCCTACTCAAAGCATCGGCCACCACGGTGGCCTTCTCGGGATGATACAAGATGGTGATATCATAGTCTTTCAATAGATCCAACCACCTCCTCTGCCTCAAATTGAGCTCCTTTTGTTTGAACAAATACTGCAAGATCTGATGATCCGTGAATACCTCACATGGCACACCGTACAGATAGTGTCTCCAAATCTTAGCGGATGAACAATCGCTGCCAGCTCTAGGTCTTGAACGGGGTAATTCTTCTCATGAACCTTCAGCTGCCGTTAAGCGTATGCAATTACCTTGCCACCCTGCATCAATATCTCGCCAAGTCCAATACGAGATGCATCACAATATACCGTATAGGATCCCCAATCCGTGGGCAATACCAACACCGGTGCCGTAGTCAAAGTAGTCGTGAGCTTCTGAAAGCTCGCCTCACACTCGTCTGAACATCTGAACGAGTCACCCTTCTGGGTTAACCTGGTCAATGTGGCTGCTACAGATATGAAACCCTCCACAAACCAACGGTAATAACCCGCTGATCCTATGAAACTGTGGATATTTGTGGCTGAAGTATGTCTAGGCTACTTTTGAACGGCCTCAATCTTCTTAGGATCCACTCGAATAGCCTCTGCTAATACAACGTGCCCCAAGATGGCGACCGAGTCCAACCAAAACTCGTATTTTGAAAACTTAGCATATAATTGGTTGTCTCTCGGAGTCTGAAGTACGATCCGAAGATGCTGCTCTTGCTCCTCTCGGCTGCGGGAGTAGATCAAGATATCACCAATAAACACAATCGCAAAGGAATCCAAGTAAGTCTTGAACACCCGGTTCATCAAATCCATAAATGTTGCTGGGGCATCTGCAGCCCAAATGACATCACCAGAAACTCATAATGCCCATATCGAGTCTGAAAAGCTGTCTTAGGGACATCGGATGCCCTAATCCTCAACTGATGGTAGCCAGACCTCAAGTCGATCTTTGAAAAGACCTTGGCACCCTGAAGCTGATCAAATAAGTCATCAATCCTCAACAATGGATACTTGTTCTTGATAGCGACTTTGTTCAATTGCCGATAATCTATGCACATCCTCATTGACCCATCTTTCTTCTTCACAAATAACACAGGCACATCCCAGGGCGATACACTAGGTCTAATGGAGCCCTTATCAAGCAAGTCTTGCAACCGTTCTTTCAATTCTTTCAACTCTGGCGGGTCCATACGGTATGGCGGAACAGAAATGGGCTGAGTGCCCGGAACCAAGACAATACAGAAGTCAATATCCCTATCGGGTGGCATCCCCGGCAGGTCAGCACGAAATACCTCTGTAAACTCACGCACAACTGGTACTGAATCCATGGAAGGAACCTTTGCACTAGAATCGCGGACATAAGCCAAATAAGCTAGACACCCCTTCTCGATCATACGCTGAGCCTTCATATAAGAGAAACCCTGCTGGTAGAATGACCAGGAGTCCCTCTCCACTTTAATCGAGGCAACCCCGGCAAGGATAAGGTCACCGTCTTGGCATGACAATCCAATATAGCGTGATAAGGTGACAATCAATCCATACCCAATATGACATCAAAGTTGTTACACCTTTCGTACATGAAAGTATGCCATAAGTGAATCGATGAAAGCTCGGGAATGAGATGTTACATCCCGTATTTTTCGGACGTTAAAGCTTTGTTGTAAATTAATCGACGCAAGCTCGGGAATGATATTATTTTGAGGCTACAAATATTATGCTATTTCAAACAAGTAATATGTAAATTCGTGAAGGTGAGAGGGTAAGCGAATCGAAAAAAGGAGTTTCGTCGAAAGTTGTCATTTTGAGATAAAATACGGTCCGAGCTGTAATACTTTGTATTTATGTACTAGTGCCATAAAAGGTACCACATGACCATAAAAGTAAGATGTACAAAGTGTGTTAAGTGTGAGTAGTATTTTAAGTAATTTGAGATAATTTTTAATTATATGGATAATTAGGTAATTATGGATTTTAATGGGAGATTAATTAAGTTATTAAGTTATTTGGATAAAAATTAAGATATTTATGGATAAGTTTGACAAAGTCCTTATTCCCAACGTGGCAGCCCAAATAAGTAACTCTTAAGTCACATTATAAGGTGGCAAAACTTGGAGGAGTCTATGGCCAACTAAGCCATCTTAAGTGGGGCCCACACCCAAAGTTTAAAGAGACCTCCCTAATTCATTTTGAGTCTCTACAAGGTAATGAGGAAGGCATCAGCAAAGATGTTGATTTGAAATAACAACATAATAGCTTCAAAAATCATACGAGACTACGTAATGTTTTAGCAACGGGATTTTGCGATTCTAAGGGTGTACAGTGAAATCTTTCTCGAAGAATATCATACAGATTTTCTCCTACTTCGATCCATTGTTACATGTTTTGTCGCAATCAACATGTGTTAGAGGGATTGTCAAAAGGTTACGGCATTATATACGCACCACCACCTGATCAGCTGGTATACGTTGATGATTTTGCCCATAGTGGCCGAGATGATGTGATGGGATGACCTCAGAGGTTTGATGATGTTATGAACATATGTACCTATGCACGACATGACATTCATACGCATATGCATGACAGTATGAGTATTTCATGATTTACAGAGTTATTCGGACTTACATGTCGAGTCTTTTACTCCATGTTTCTCTCATGTCTATTATTTACTTATTTTTATTCCTTACATACTCGGTAAATTATTTGTACTAACGTCCCTTTTGCCTGGGGACGCTGCGTTTCTTGCCCGTAGGTCCCGATAGACATGTCGAGAGTCCTCCAAGTAGGCTATCAGCTTAGCGGAAGATGTTGGTGTGCTCCATTTGCTCCGGAGTTGCTTGTTTGGTCAGTATGATTTAGACGTGTATTGTTTGGTATGGCGGGGCCCTATCCCGACCTTTATGATAAGTATGTACTCTTAGAGGCTTGTAGACAGATGTCGTGTATACAGATGCTTGTATGGCCTTGCCGGCCTATGTTTTGAGTTTACAAATGATCATGTTAGCCTTATAGGCCCGTATGTCACATGTATAAGTTTTTATATCAGGTTGGACTGTCCTATATTGAGTATTTCCCTATGTTTATTCTGGTCAGCCCATAACAGCCCGTTTGGCTCATTTGCTAATAAAAATACAATAAGAAAGATATGTTATGTTGGTACTCGGTTAAGTAAGGTACTGGGTGCCTGTTGCGGCCCATAGTTTTGGTTCGTAACAAAAGTCTACCATATCAAGAAGCAAAAGGTCCACACTAGTCTCAAGACTCCCAATGGTAACCACACACGAATGATAAACGCGTTCTACTACAATAGCATCTCCCACCGGTATGGACACATACACGGGGCCACTCAAGAAATCATGAGGCACAACCAAATATGAAGCGAAATAGGATGACACATACGAATAAGTAGAACCCGGAACAAATAGAACTGAAGCATCTCTACTACAGACTCAAACCGTACCTGTGATGACGGCGTCAGAAGACTCAGCCTCAGGCCTGGCTGGGAAAGCATAACATCGGGGCTGGGGCCCACCACTCTAGACTGCATATCTAGGACGGCCCTAACGGGTTGGCCTCCACCTCTAGGAGCTTGACCTCCACCTCTAATGGCCTGACCACCTCCTCTGGCTGCCTGACCCCTACCTCTGGCTGACTGAGTGGGCGGTGAAGCACCCGGTGCCGGAACCATGGCACGAGAACCCTAATGCTGAGAACTGCTCGATGCACGAGGGTAAAATCTGGCAATGTGCCTCGGATCACCACAAGTATAATAGGACCTGGGCTACTGTGATTGATGACCCTGAAACTGACCTTGTCGGCCCGAGTAACCACCCTGAAAGCTCTGGAATGGAGGTGCACTGATAGGAGCTAGTGGTACACTGTAGGCTAACTGGTCGGATTAATGCATATGAGGCCCACGACCACCTGAAGCACTGTGGGATGCCTGGAGGTGCTGAATGAAACGGCATGGGAGGATGGCCTCTACCACAAAGTACCCCGGCCTCCAAATGAGGCTCCAATAAATCCACCGGAGTCACGAGGCCTCTTGTCAGACCCCTGACCACTACCCTGAGCTAAAACCATCTCGACTCGCTTGGCAACATTGGCAGCCGTCTGAAAAGAAATCTCACTCCCAGTCTCCTTAGCCATCTGCAATCTGATAGGCTGAGCAAACAATGAACAATAACAATAGGGAGATAGAGATAACAAGAACAAGTCTTACTTCAACATTTGATTTCCACTATACCAACCTCAACTTTGAGTCAATACTCAATCAATACCAAAATCCGTAAATATAATAAGATTGATCAACACAACGATTAACTAGTCTAAGCATGAATAATATGATCAAGGGAAGCAACAAATACAAGAATAAGACCCAACCACATACTATAACTCGACAACAACGCATAGGTACTCGTCACCTCACCTATACGTTGTACCCAACATTAAGACACGTATAAAATAGGCAAATAAGACCTAATCCCTCAAGCCAAACTTACCACGACACTTACCTCGCTCCAACGTCCAAACTCAAAGCTCAACCACAGTTTTTCCCTTCAAACAAGCCTCCAGACCAATAGAATCTAGCAAATTACCAACCAAACGATTCAATTTAAGCCTTAGAAACTACCCACGATTGCAAAGGATTCAATTTAGGCCATTTTTTAAATAGTCAACAAAAGTCAACACCCAGGCCCGCTTGATCCAAACTCGAAATTAGGACCAAAACCCGATTACTCATTCACCCCTAAGCCCGGATATATAATTGGTTTTGGAATCCGACCTCAATTTGAGGTCTAAATCCCCAATTTTCGAAATCCCTAGTTTCTACCCAAAAATTCCCAATTCTACCATAAAAACCTTAGATTTTAGGTTGAAATCTTGTAAAATATAGTGAAAGATTGAAAGAAACTAGTTTAGAATCACTTACTAATGATTTGGGGAAGAAAAGTTCTTTGGAAAATCGCCTCTTCTCTTTTAGGTTTAGAAAATTTGAAGAATGGGAAAAAAAAATCCCGTCTAAGCCATATTTATCCAGCTGCAGATGTCGCAAATGCGACCTGGGCTTCGCAAATGCGAAGCCTGCAAATGCGAGAAATCCATCGCATTGACGAAGACTCACACATTTCTGCTCGCAAAAGCGAAGAAATGTTCCCTAATGCGAACTGGGTTGCCCGCAAATGTGATCCAGTGATCGCAATTACGAAGAATGCCTTCCCCCAATCCCCATCGCAAAAGCGGAGTAAAGTTCGCAAATGCGAACATAAGGTGGCCCAGCTTCTCTTCGCATTCGCGATGAGAAGCTCGCAAATGCGAACCCCTAGAGGTCGCAAATGTGATGCCTGATCAGGGGCCTGCAACAAGATCAGATGCACCAGCAGTTTTTCCAAGCCAAATCTCACTCCGTAGCCTTTCCGAAACTCACCCGAGGCCTCGGGGCTCTAAACCAAAAGTGCACTAGCCTAAAAATATCATACGAACTTGCTCGCGCGATCAAATAGCCAAAATAACACCTAGAACTACGAATTGGACACCAAATCAAATGAAATTTTCAAGAAAACTTTGAAACTTCTAATTTCTCAATCGGACGTCCGAATCACGTCAAACTAATTTCGTTTTTCATCAAATTTCACAGACAAGTCATAAATGTGGTGTTGGACCTATACCGGGTTTCGGAACCAAAATACGGACCCGTTATCCAAGAAGTCAAACATTGGTCAAACATTTCAAATGCATTGAGCCTTTAACTATCAAATTTCGACAAAGTCCGATACTCCGGCTAGGGACTTCCGATTTCGACTCTGAGCATACGCCCAAGTCTCAAATCACGATACGGATCCACCGGGATTGTCGCAACACGAATTCGGGTCTGTTTACCAAAAATATTGACCAAAGTCACCTCAAATGAAGTTTTAGGCAAATTTTCTCATTTTTTAATAGTTTTTAACATAAAAGCTTTCCGAAAAGACGTTCGGATTGTGCACGCAAGTCAAGGAAAGCCTAAACATGATTTTTAAGGCTTCGGATCACATAATTAGGTTTCAAAATACGAGATGACCTATCGGGTCATTACAATAGAAGTCATAGTATTGTTGGATATTGTTTACATATGAATCTCAACGACTCAATTTGAAGGAAAAAAGGCTTTAGTAATTTGAGAGAACAAAGCATAATGGAGCAAAGATTACCACATGAAAGCATTAAATTCTAAAAGAAGGTAACATGAAGTGGTGTAGCATAATTTTGTTACATGTTGATACAGACAGTAGAAAAAAAAAAAACTGGTCCTGATGGTGCATAACAAAAATAAGTTGTAATATACTTAAACTAACAATGTCAGCACAATTTATTGGAAAAAAACATACACATAAATAAGCTTAAAATTATAACCGCAGGAAACTTGACTAAAAGAAGAGATTTAGGCTACCAAAGAATTTGCAGCATCATATAGTTGCAGATCAACAGGTTCTTAATCGGATCTCATTGGTCCAAATAAAGTGGAGTAATATGCAACCTAAGTTGGTTGAAGAGATCCATATAAATTATAAGGCTGCTAAGAAAAAATTACCACTTTTGCCCTTTCAAACCCCTACATAAAACCCCAAGCAAAACAAACACAAAAACTAACACACAAAATCCCCAAAAATCCACCAAGATGGCAAGATCCAATTTTTCTTGTCATCCACAAATTAGAACTGAGTAACCACAAACAGAAACAAAAAAGGCAAAGTTCAGAAAATACTCACAAAGCAATTATAAAAAATGGTGTGATATACTTTTCCTAGACACCTTGCAACCAAAGCAGAGGAGACAGGAGTACCATTTTTCAGTATATAACTCAACTAATTTACTTCCTCCATTTTAATTTAAATGATACACTTTACTTATTAATCCGTTCCAAAAAGAATGACACGTTTCTATATTTAGAAACAATTTAACTTTGAACTTTTCATTTTATCTACTTTACACTTAATGAGAAGTTTTTATTGCCACACAAATAGTATGACCCCACAAAACTTTTATCCCTTAAGCTCTTAGGACAACATATTTCAAAAGTCTTCCTTTTTTCATAAACTTTGTGCCAAGTCAAACTAACTGTATATTATTATATAAGGATGTTGTTATAGAGAAGGATGTTGTTATAGAGAAGTGTGAATGTATTATTTTTGTATGGAATAGATGGTAGCATAAAAAGACATATATTGACAATACGTAGATAAATGTTTCTAAATACAACTAGATGGGGATGCCCGTGCTAAGCACGGGCCTGTCATATACTGCAGCATTACTGTTTCAGATTCAATGCTTCATAAATAGCACATACAAATGTGATTTTACCTACTACAGATATAGTCAAATCCTTCTCAAGTCATCTAGCTACAAATTGAAGCAGAAATAGATTTGACAATACCATCATATAAAACTCATATTTCTTGTTAAGGAACAACGAAATAACTTAAAAGAGTTTCAAAAGAAAACTTATGCATTAGACCAAGCAGGAGGAGTAAAGAACATACAATTGCAGATCAAACAATCTTAAAAAAAATGCGAGCTTTGAAATGGACTGGTTGCAGCTTAAAATTACCCTGATAGAGCTCCCTCTTTCTACAAAAAGAATCCAGGAAGAGTTTCTTAACCTTCAAATTGCATTATATCCTTCAATCCTCGGGCAAACCGACACAGCGTTAGTTAATTGGTATTATATGAAAACTACAGTTTCTATGGAAATATTACATCAGTTTATCGTCCCAAAAGTTGTATTACTTTAAACTTTCCATTTTATTTATAGTGACTACTTGAAGAAGAAACTTGGTAGTGCCACAGTGATTTCACATTAGCATCATAGATTTACAGCTTATGACGAATCAACAGACTGCAGACAAGGTCTATAGCCAATGGCGCCTTGCTGCCACCTGGAAAAGAAAGGCATGTTAGCTAGAAAACAAAGCATATACTCTAGCTATACATTTGGAATTAGAATAATCGGACACCAGAATTCAGAAGAACAAGCAGTAACTGATGGAGTATCCTTGTGCAATTGAATAACATTTTTCAATGAAAAAAATTGGTGAAATGCCAAATAAAGATATGACAGACCTGAGTTTTTAACTTCTATAATGAACCGTGCGCTCTAAATTGGTCAGATTATTTGCAAACACGCTTCCAATATGGTCCAACATCTCCTTCGCTCGGCTAAATCCAAAACCAAGAAGCACATCAATGAAGCCAAATCAGTGCACTCTCCTATTCTAGTATAAGAAATAATCTGAAAATACAATTTGCATCAATAGTAAGATACAGACAGTCCATAGATATCTACTACGATGGATATTGTACCTGTACAACATTCAAAGAAATAGGAAATAACTGTCAGAGTATATTAATTTTCTCTAAGCAATTGCACTCATTGAGCAACAAAGCTATACATGTACAAAAGATCATGAAACTACTATTTTGTGGAAGGACCATTTAGTATTTACTAAAACAAAATCATTGAGTCAATCACGAGTACTTCAAAGTCATGCAGAATTTCTGAGAGATTATGAGCTTTCAACAGTCATTCTTTAGATATACAGGTTATAATATTATCTGGTATGACTAAGCATTAAAACTGCTTAAAGACCAAAACAGCGTAAAGCTCATATTAAGCTTAGCATTTTGAATACTCCAATAATCTTTTGATTACAATCAACTACATGTTAGTCAAGATTAATTAATTTGACTATCAGTACAGAAAATTTGTGCAGAAGGTAACTCAAACATGCTCATATTTAATGCATTGTAGATTACATAATATTACTGTATTAAAAAGATAAAAATGATGTAGGTGAAAATTATTTTTCCTTCGGTAGTAAAGTAGTTACTTTCACCTTGCTTGCCCTTGATTTTCACACATCATTGTTTCATATCAACCCACTAAAATTAAAAAATACAGAAAAATCATCTAGCTACAACAAAGAAACTATGACACAACAGCTTGGCGCTCAGCTTAAAAAGCACACAACTTGGACGTTAAAAAAATTGAAAAAGACAATTCAAGATTGAAATTTATTATCTGATCTGTTGGAAATTTTCAAAATTTAAAGAGGAAAAAGAATTAATTTCAATTATCCAAAAAATAGAAAAGTGAATATATATTCATCAAAGTCAGATATGCTCGCAAGCACCTATGTATCTATTACTACCAAACATGCATGGGCAAATCATGACATTCATGTAGAAAATCAAGCACAAAAATTATTCAAAAGAACAAAGAAACTAATATTCACCAACAAACTTCTACAGATAAAAGAAAGATGGAGAGAAGACTCACCAGAACAGAAAGTAAACATCGAAAAGTAAATTCAGCTTAAAATTAAAAACTTGAAAAGGAAACCGGAAGCAAAGGCCAGAAAGAAGAGCAAAGAACCCCAGGAGAAACCTTGAAAGAAACCAAAGACTGATGGCCTGAAGGCTGAAAGTGAGACACACTATTATTAGTACAAAGACTACAGCATTAGAAAACAAAAAGGGAAATGAACACCTGTCAATTGAAAAAGAGATACCTGAGAAGCAGCAACTATGAGAGTGACAATCGCGAAGAAATCCTAGAACTCGACTATTGCCATTTAGGTAAACTCGGCTTTGTAACAACTCAACTACTCCCTCCGTTCCAATTTATGTGAATGTGTTTGACTGGGCATGAAGTTTAAGAAAAAATGAAGACTTTTTAAATTTGTGGTCTTAAACAAGTCAAAAGGGGTCCAGAGTATTTGTGTGATTATAAAAGCTTCTCATTAAGGGTAGAATTGAAAGTTTAAGCTATGTTTCCAAATTTAGAAAGGGGTCATTCTTTTTGGAACGGACCAAAAAGGAAATAGGTTCACATAAACTGGAACGGAGGAAGTATCAGTATTGAGATTAGATATCAATATTACTATTCCAAAGTGGTTACACAATAAGAATAAAACATCAGCAATTTGCGATAGAATCAAATGTGAGAAAAAGAAAATGGTGTAAATTAGTAGAAACCAAAAAAAAAAGTGGTCAAGTTGTGAACTCATATAATCCTAGGATATATTCACGATAATTAACACTAAGTTCCCTTCCATCCCCAACTTGTTGTACTAAACAATACTTATTCACTTCTGTTTACGCAGAGAAATTAATTATGTACAGCAATTAAAAACTTATTAGAAAATAATGAACCAACAAAAATCACATCATCTATACATGACTTGGGAAATTAAACTTCCACATGCATATTAGAAGAGTAGAACAGTAGGCTTTAAAAGGTAAAAGATAAAAGGAATATCATCCAAGCTCATCGCGAACTACAGAGCACCGACGAAATCAAGCCAACCCCAAAGACTGTGCAAAAAAAAAGTGTAGATCCATCACTATTCATCTATATTTCTATATTCATTTTGATTTGAAAGAGAGAGAAAAAAAAAGAGAAAAAAATTTAATTTGTGCATAAAATTATAATCAGTAATTCTAATTCAGTATCTACAAAGTTAATACACTGAACAATTTCCTATCCAACTACGAACAATTTCTGAATGATGTAGGACATACCTTTGACATTTTTGCATAGTGCTGCTTTATCACAAATTCACAATTTTGGATAGCATCTTTAGAGTATTGAATGATCATCTAAGGTTTAGAATTCTAATGGGGATTTATTGATTTGAAATTTTCTGGACAAATTGATAGTTTTATGCAAGGAGGGACGGTGAATAGGGAGGATCAGAGAGAAAGAGAGTTGAACCAGAGAAAGAAGGAGAATTGCATTACTATGAGAGAGACCAAATAGTGCTCTTTTGTATAAAGTAGTACACGTGGTCTCTTTCCAAAATTACCGTACACGTGTAACAGGGGATAGATATAGTACAATCCAATAACCAATGAAATGGGTCCAAGTCTACAGTACAAGTAATACAGCCTTTTGTACAATTGATTATTGCTGTGTTCATACACCCCTTCCCATTTATATATAATAGTAAAAGTCTACAGGATCAGACTGGGTTTGTTGTTGTAGTAAAATTGTCTTTACATTAGGCAATATCTAATATAAACTTTTTTATATAATTATTTCACCCCATAAATGATTGTTCACCACATAACAATCAGTGCATTATAATTCTGTCATAGTTAATCCAAATACCAAACCTTACTCAAGAATAAACCACCTGATTCTTATTTTGGAGGTCAAGTTGATTTACAACTAGATCAGCACTTCTCGTCTCTTGCTTCTAACCTTGGCATCAGCCAAACAGCCACTTTGTGGTGCTTAGACACCTCCTGTTAGCCCCATTCGCAATTTGTGATCCGTAAACACAGGCCATAATAAACTATCACTATCCAAACCCCAACATGGTTGGGCAAAATAAAAAATTGGTCGATAGGCTCAAACTAACGTTTGACCAAAAAGTTTTAAGCCTTTTTAGTTAAACCAATTTAATAAACAGACAAGATGTGAATTCAAGTTAAAAGTAATAAATTCCAGATCTGAAATACAAAGAACTTGGACGGTGTGGGACCGTATTCAAGTCAACAAATGCCGAGTTAATGTTCAACGACTATTAATAAATATGAGAATGAAAATATGCAATAAATGTGATGAATGGTAATGAATGTAATAAGAAGGAATTTGTCACCCAAATATTGGATGAGATAGATGATTCCTTCCTCTGACTACAACGTGTGACAGCAGACAATGGAAGTGAACTATGTGTTCTTGAATCTTGTGAACTAAAGAGGAATGTTATGTGATGGAATCAAATAAAAGAGACAAGACAAGCTTTTGTATATTCTTCATAGTCAACTCTTTACAAGATGATCTTTCATAAAGGTTCCGAATCCCCTTTTGTTTCCTCTCTCTTCCTATTTATTAGGGATATCCCTAGAAAATCCTAAAAAAAGTACAATATGGGGAAATATTCAATAGAATATTCCTATTCATAATCCTAGGAATATTCTAACAGTTGCAGCCATTTGCTCTCTACTCGACCTCGGCACTGGTCTCTCCCTTTGAGCGACTTCTCGCCACTAGATCGTGCTTAGTGTCGACCTCGGCCTCAGCTTGTCCGTCTGCATTCGCTAAACTAGACCTAATTTTGACCCATACAGTTAGTCCCTCCGCTTATTGAGGTCGTCCTCTCGGGAGTCCTTGATGAGCGGATTTTATCTTTATCTAATCACAAGGCATTCCACTGTGGCGAATGAGCCAAATTAGTCGACTTCGCGTTGATGAAGGATCGACTCAAAGGTTGTGGTTGGCGTGGCTAACATAGGATGACTTCATGACCACGCGCATCATCATTACGCATCTTCCCGATGCAATGCGTTGTTTCCAGTGCCTCTATTGCTTCGATTTTAGTGTCAATGACAGTTTCTTGCATAGATTTGGCCGCCATAATAGCTTATAAATAGGGTAAGGGAGAGTCAAAAATGAGACTTTTCGAACTTCATACTCCTTTGGCACTTTGCTTGTTCTTCTGCTTCTTCTCTAACCCTTGCTTCCGATTTACTTTTGCTTTTCAGCTCTAGCTTACGGTTTCCTTTCCAGTTGATACCCTTCTTCCGGTTCTACTATATACACGTTTTTTGCAGAAATGATAAACTCCCTTCACACTTCTGACATAGTTTCCAATGCCACCGATTTGTCGGTAGCCATGCCTTCAGGTAGCGGTGAACCCGGTGGCGGAAGATGAAAGTTTTCCCACCGTGGAGGAGATAGTTCCTAGGAACTCGTCGGTCAGAAATGACTTTCAGAAAGAACTTGCCCTGCTCCTGAGCAGGTAGTATCATTCATGGGGTCGAAGCAAATATCTGATCTGCGGTCTAAATTCCGTATTCGTGGTAACGTCGATATTGTTCTGGTAGGGAACAACTCGATACAAGTTCACCGACCTGGGTATTGCGCTTTCTACCAATACCCGTTTTTGGTGGGTTACTCTCTTCCTCTTCCTCCACTCGCTGAGGAATTCTATCGCTTTTATGGAGTCTACCCGGCACAGCTTTCCCCGTCCTTATATAAAGTCGTTTTTATGCTGGCGAAGTTCGCAGAGCTAGCCGGTTGTGAAGTCTCCATTCGTCTTCTGCAGCATCTTTTCTCACCTAGTTTCTACAGCGGCACACTGATTCACCTCTGCCACCATGGGACTAAAGGATTAGTGACGGGGATGGATGACAAGGCGAACCGCCGGTTCTGGTGCAATTACTTCTTTGTCAGGACCGAACACATAGTGGCAGACCCAGCTGGGTTCCCTGAGTAGTGGAACTTCAATCGTAAGGGCCTTTTACCATTCGTCATATGTTTTGTTTATCCCTCCTCTTTTTGGTTTCTGACTTGCTCATATCTTTCTACTTTCATCTGGTAAGCTTCCATCTCTCTTAGTTCCTGATATCAAAGACTGGGTGACTCGCGTCTTACCTCATACTGTGTGGATACGTGACTGGATGTCCTTTAACAAGCGGTTCAGTCCTAAGCCTTTGACTAGTGAGTCTGATTCCCATCTCTACGACCTTTTTGCTTTCGCTATAGCTTACCACTGTCTTATCATCATTTTTTGTTAAACATGAAACTTCCAAGAAGACGAAGGCTCCGGTGCCTGCATTCTGCCAGGCAATCGCTTCGGCTGGAATGCAATTCGTACTGGCTAAGCTGTACGGGAGGGTCAACTCTAGCTTCGCCGTTGGGTGATTCCCCCCCACAGGCAACCGTCATGTCGGTTGAGACCTCTGATCACTGCGTCCTGCATCTAATTGACGAGTCGTCTCATAACGGGAGGGGGGGTGCCGAGGAAAAGGCAAAGGGTGGAGACTGGAAGGGTCGGTGCTGCCAATATCGAGTCAAAAAGGCCTATTAATTTGGATGTGGAGGAGGTGCCCTTACTAGACATTAAGGCTTCTCCCACGCAGGCTATCGTCACGGAGAAAAGGCCATCAGAGGTTGAAGTGACCTACGACAGAGGGGAACCTGCACGAGTAGCCGGGGTTGGCTCATCATCAGCAGACGGAAGGGATAAAACCGTCCTCATAGAAGATGATGGGTCGGGCTCCGATATCGATCCTGAGGAGGTGTGGGCTTTTGAAGAGAGGTTCACCCGAGTGGAGATAAGGATGGAGGGGCCTGATCGGCACATAGTCATCCCCGTAGATTATGACCTCTTGGCCAACTTGTAACGGGCAGTGTCGGCCTTCGCTCCTTGATGTATGACTGTTCCACGAACTGGCCAACGTCCCGTTTTGGAAGGAGTTTCGGGGCGCCTGGTATCTTATCAAATCTTTCTTGGTGCTCCCTCATTTGGTCGCGGAGCGCTTTATTCTCATTCTCCATTTCTTCCATTTTCTTCAGAACTGCTAAGAGGTCATCGTTACCTGCATCAACAACGGTGTGTGGGTTATTTGTTGGGGGTGCAGCGTGTTGCTCGTTGTTGGTTATTGGGGTGCCAACTCGTGCGGTGTTACTCGCCCCTTGAGTGGGTTTGTTAAGTATACTGCTTAGGGTACTTTTCAGCCATGCCTCCAATAACTTTTTCACAGCGGGCGGCGCTTCTTCCGTCGTGGACATGGAGGCTCCCTTCTCATATGAAGCGGTTACACTCCCATGAGGAGGGGGTGAATCACTTTGCCTGGGTGAGGCCCTCGGCGTTATATTGTCCTCGTCTTCCATGTCCACCTCGTTGATGGTGCCTAGGAGATTGGTAGTGACACCCATCACTGCTTTCAGTCTTTCCTCTCCTTTTCCTGTAATTGTTAGCTTGTGCAAACAAGAAAATGGGAGCTTTTGTTATTTTTTTTAGGATCTAGAAGAAACTAAACTTTTTAATTAGGAACTCCCCACAAACGGCGCCAAATTGTTTGACCAAAAAATTTTAAGCCCTTTTAGTTAAACCAATTTAATAAATAGACAAGAGGTGAATTCAAGTTAAAAGTAATAAATTCCAGATCCGAAATAGAAAGAACTTGGACGGTGTGGGACCGTGTTCAAGTCAACAAATGCCGAGTTAACGCTCAACGACTATTAATAAATATGGAATGAAAATATGCAATAAATGTGTTGAATGGTATTGAATGTAATAAGAAGGAATTTGTCACCCAAATATTGGATGAGATGGATGAATCCTTCCTCTGACTACAACCTGTGACAGCAGACAATGTAAGTGAACTATGCGTTCTTGGATCTTGTGAACTAAAGAGGAATGTTATGTGATGGAATCAAATAAAAGAGACAAGACAAGCTTTTTGTATAGTCTTGATAGTCAACTCTTTACAAGATGATCTTTCATAAAGGTTCTGAATCCCCTTTTGTTTCCTCTCTCTTCCTACTTATAAGGGATATCCCTAGAAAACCCTAAAAAGTACAATATGGGGGAATATTCAATAGAATATTCCTATTCATAATCCTAGGAACATTCTAACAGTTGCAGCCGTTTGCTCTCTACCCGACCTCGGCACTGGTCTCTCCCTTTGAGCGACTCCTCGCCACTGGATCGTGCTTGGTTTCGACCTCGGCCTCAGCTCGTCCGTCTACATTCGCTAAACTAGCCTAATTTCGACCCATACAACTAATAGTATTTGCTAGCCGAAAAGTGCATAAATATATGTATAGTTTTTGTATATAATGTACATATATATAAATATATACATCTTGTCGGCTATTATTTTTGGGAACCACTAAAAATATACATTTTCTCAACATGATTTTGCTTCATTTCAGAACGGCTGCAGTCCAAAACCTGTCAATACTGCTGCTGATGATTCTAGTAGCTTAGGGGTTTATTCACCCAATAAAGAGAAAATTCCTCTTTGTTTTTTGCTATATCACAATGCCCGATATGATTCATAGTTAAAAATGAGAATTTTAAGTGAATAGTTCCTAAGTCTTTCTAGAAGATTTTCAAGACTGCAAATTAGTTAGGGAATTTTTCCATATATACTGTAATAGGAATTTATTTTCCAACTTTCTCAAGGTTTTGTACTTTTCAAAAAGTATCTATATTTTACTTACAAATTGTATATGTTGCCCTTTTAAAAGGCTCTCACCCCATTAATAATGTCTTTTATTAAGGGATTTAATTATATCCTTTCCTTTTTTTCTCTCTTCTCCTCATTCCTTGCATCCTAATTTTTTCAATAGATCTCCTTTTCTCTCTCTTTGATAGTTGTACGTCTTCAACAAGAAACTGGTAATTTTGCTTCATTATTGATGGTTTTGGTTGAAACCATCCAATACTGGGTATAACGTCATAAAGAAAAAATTCTATGTTTCTATTATCCTTAAAATATTAAGAAAGTGTTCCCTAATCTAACAAATTCAATAACACGAGGCTGCTTTCCAGAATAGCAATAAAAAAACTTTTTTGTGCAGTTACAAATCTATACACACGAAAATATCAGCGATATAACAAATATTCAGTTGCTAACCAAGTTTCTTCAACAATTCGAAAATTCTTAAACTCTAGCAAAACTATTATTAATAGGATAATGGCTCGTACAAATCCAAATGTGAAATTGGACACAAACTTACAATTGCTCATGGCCATATAAAACCAATATAAAATTATCGTACATTTGATATACAATTTCTGCAATATTATGATATAAATATAATTATGATACAATCGTGATACAATTCTGATCTTTATCTTCATCTTCATCAAGTTTCAATCACAACTCTAAACTTAAAGTCTGACACAATATTATATTATAATTGTATTAGTATTATATCAGGTATTATTTTAGGTATTGATGTAACATATTACAACTTTGATACAATTGTGATATAATTATGAAACAAATTTGGTACAATTATGATACAATTATCATATAATCGTAATACAATTCTAGAACTTCTTTTTCTTCTTCGAGTTTCGTTATAATTTTACCTAAAACGAACTCTAAAGTCAACCAATCTCTCTCAAAAATGACATATAAATTCTAAAGTATATGCTCAATTATTTGCAAGAACACCCAATTCAAACTAAATCACAAATTCATAAAACCCGAATATTGATACAATTGTGATACAATTATTATACAATCATAATACAGTTCTAAAACTTCTTTTTTGGATTTTCAATCTGAAATTTTACCTAAAAACAAATTAAACTTAACTAATTTCCCTCAAAATTGAGATATAAACTCCAAGGTATATTCTCAATCGTTTGCAAGAACACACAATCTAAACAAACCACAAATTCGTAAAATCCAAATATTGAATTCAAAGCTTTTTAATAGTTGTCGATGGAGAATACTTTGTTGCTACATTTTTAGAAATAATGTTCATGGAATTGTGTGAAGAGGGAAAGATTTGGGTTGATTTGTATGGAAGATTAAGAAATTTTTTGAAATCTTTTTGAAAATGGGATGAAAACGTGATTTAGGGGTTTTGTATGACTGATATATATGAGAGGTGGGGGGGGGGGGGGGGTAACCTGGAAGGGGGGAAGGGGCTATTTCAGTTATATCCTAATTTTACGGGATACTCTCTTTATTAAGGTTTTGTATATAAGTAGTAAATATAGATAGAGAATATAATTTTTAAGGAACCTATAGAAAAGTGGTAAATAAGTTTCTATAATAGTATAACTAGGTAAATTTCCCAAGAAGGTTTTCCCGCTTGGTCTTTCGATTAGTTTGGATCAAACAATGTTGAATTTGAATGTAGGCTTCAGGTCAGGAGGGCTTTAATAAGGTAAAAATAGCACGGGGCTAGCC
>NW_017671087.1:269437-312042 GCF_001879085.1 Nicotiana attenuata | reverse complement strand
ACGAGAGTGAGAGGAGGGGGAGGAGTAATGTGGGAGGGGGGGAGGGGCTATTTCAGTTACACTAATTTTAAGGGATACTCTCTTTATTAAGGTTTTGTATATAAGTAGTAAATATAGATAGAGAATATAATTTTTAAGGAACTTATAGAAAAGTGATAAATAAATTTCTGTTATAGTATAACTAGGTAAATTTCCCAATTAGTTAGGTCTTAATCACTTTGGTCACTCACATTTAACCTGTACCTATTTTTTAAATTTTTTTTAACTTGTACTCTCTTTTTAAACAACTTCAGGTCTTTTTTTCCTATTTCTTCTTCTTCTTCTTCTTCTTCTTCTTCTTCTTCTTCGGGTGACAGTGATTTTATATGGTGTTTGTAAACATATTTTAAGGTAGTTTATGATATTATACAATGGTGAGATGTTGTGGCGCTTTATTTTTTATTATTGCTTAGGGTTCTTCTTCTTCTTTTTCTTAATTGCAAAATAGGTCGTTAGAGTTTTGATAAATTAATGATTGAGGTTTGTTCTTGATGATATTTGGAGGTTATGTTTCAAATTTGAGCTCATTTGGAGTAGATTTAGGTATCAAATCGTATATTAGATTGTTAAAATTCGAAGAACAAATTTCTGTTTCTAGGCAATTTGCACTTCAAGCCTATTGGCCTTAAGTGCATGAAAACGTTGGTTGCACTTCAGACCTTTTGGCCTTAAGTCTGAAGTGCAACTTTTCAATAAAGACTTATCGGTCTTATGTGTAGGAAAGCTTTTGTTGCACTTCAGACCTTTTGGCCTTAAGTGCATCTGAAGTGCAATTTTTCACTTCAGACATTGGCCTTAAGTGCATGAAATAATTGGTTACAATTCAGACCTATTTGGCCTTCAGTGCATCTGAAATGCAATTTTTCACTTTAGACTTATTAGCCTTAAGTGTAGAAAAATGTTTGTTGCACTTCAGACCTTTTGGCCTTAAGTGCATCTGAAGTGCAATTTTTCACTTCAAACTTATTGTGCTTAAGTGCGTGAAATTATTGGTTGCACTTCAGACCTATTTGGCCTTAAGTGCATCTAGGAGTGGCAAAATGGTTCA
This sequence comes from Nicotiana attenuata, assembly GCF_001879085.1. NCBI lineage: Eukaryota > Viridiplantae > Streptophyta > Magnoliopsida > Solanales > Solanaceae > Nicotiana > Nicotiana attenuata. Next base: position 310,955 of record NW_017671087.1, on the reverse strand, counting down.
AAGAAAACCGTTAACCACCCATATTATCCACTAAAAAATGGGTTGGATAATGAACTTTTTAAAAATGGGTCAAATATGGATAAGAACCATATTATCCCTTTAGAAAATGGATAACCAATGAGTAACCAATGGATAACCAATGGGTCTAACTTTTACATTTGTAAAGCCTCAAATTGGGGGTTCCTCAAGTTAGAGAGACTAAGAATTCTCCCAAAAGTGAACATACACAAGAAGCCATGGATAACATGGGTAACCCATATTATCCGCCGGTTAACCCGTTTTTTATCCGTATCAAATATGGGTCGGGTCGGATAATTGATCCGTTTTTTCATTATCCGTTTTCAACCCGAACCATATCCGATCCGACCCGCCCGTTTGCCACTCCTAAGTGCATCTGAAGTGCAATTTTTTTACTTCAGACCCATCTATTTTTTTAGCTTTAGACCCAATAAGTCTGAAGTTGATTGTAAAGTGAGTAGGCTTGCAAATTTTTTTGCAAAGTGGGTATAGGTTCAATTGTGACCCCAAAACCAGATATAGATGCAAAAGCTCCTGCAAACACTCAGGCCATATTTTAAACCTAGACCTCTACTAACGAGGGCGAGGTGCACCAGTAGCTACTTTTAAGCCCGCTCTTTAAAATATATTCATAATTTACAATATATTTAAAGATTAGCCAATTTAACCAAACTTCAGGTTCAAGTTTCCTGAATTTGAAAATCAGGACTTAGAGTCCTAAACTTTTGAGGTGCTAATTTGAAATTCAGGACTAAAGGTATGTTTGGTATGAAGGAAAATGTTTTTAGGGAAAATGTGTGATTTTATCACTTATTTCTCCTTGTTTGGTTGGTGAGTGCAAAACTTTTTCCGGAAAATATTTTTCTAATGTTTGATTAGAAAGTAGAAAATAATTTTTAGGAAAATAATTTTTTGTGCCACTCTTTCATCCTCCCCCCAACTCTCCATGTATCCTATGTTCTCCCCTCCTCAAAACCCCTACCCCCCCCCCCCCTCCGCGCTCCCCCCTCCCCCAAATACCCAACACTTTAGAAACTTTATTTTCTTCAAGATTTTAATTATTCTTATAAAAATTCACACAAACCCAAAGGAACTAATGTGCTGCTTTGTTTTTTTACGCAAAAATGAGGTTGAAATTTGTGCTCCATAACCAAAAAGAAAATACACCCTTTTTTTTTTGTTGAAAAAGGAAGTACTCTTTCTACAACATAAAAATAAAGTACTCATTTTGTTGAAATAAAAGAGAATACTTTTTCTACATTATGAAAAGAAAATACTCATTTTGTTGAAATGAAAGAAAATACTTTTTCTACATCATGAAAAGAAAGTACTTTTTTTTTTTTGTTGAAATGAAAAAAAAAAGTAATCTATCTATAACATGAAAAGAAAGTACTATTAATAATATCTCTATTTAGGGTGGATGTGGGGTGGGAGTGGGGTATGGGGATGGGGAATCAGGAGGAAGATTAAAAAAGAATTCTGAAAAATATTTTCCCTTCTCTTGATACTGAAAATATTTTCTGTCAATTGGAGGAAAATGAGTTTATGAGAAAAATATTTTCCTAAACATTTAAGCCAACTAAACATGGGAAAATTGAAAAATATTTTTCTTCGTACCAAACACACCCTAAGAGTCCTGAATTTTTGAGGTGCTAATTTGAAATTCAGGACTAAGTGTCCTGAATTTCTGAACTGTTAATTTAAAATTCAGGACATAATATTCGAACTTCTGGACACACTTTTCGAACTTTAGGACACGACGTCCTGAAGTTTGAGCGAATTGGCTAGTATTTAAATACATCATAAACTGTGGATATATTTTAAATAGAGGACTTAAAAGTGGCTACCCGGTGTCATTCCACTACTAACGACCCTTCAAAATGTGGCTGATTAATGCAAGTTGAACCTAAAGCCTTTTTTTTCTTTATGATTCCTCCATCTGAACTAATATGATCATGTTTGATTTAATCCTCTGTCTCAATTTATGTGATGGTGTTTAACTGGATACAGAGTTAAAAAATTAAATAAATTTTTTTGAGCCATAGATATTGTGCAGCTACAAATATCTTATTAAGGGTATAATAAGTATTTTAAAGATGAATAGTACTACGTACGTTGTAGCAGAATAGTTAAATGAACTAAAAAATTCAAAATGTAAAACTACTGTAGAAAAAAATTATGTAGTAGAGTGGTTCCAGAAAATCCAATCAGAAGTATATCGCAATTCGAATTTTTGGTAAAATTGTTGGAACATTCCTTGGCCTATGCCAGGGTCAAGAAGATTGATCTAGTGAGTCTCCTATCTTCTTTAACTCTTTAGTGCAAATCTGAAAACACTAGTACTATACAAAGTCTCCAGGCTTGAGACTCCAGCGATCTCAGCAACAGGTTCACAGTAATGTACTATCCTCCTCCAAGGTAAGGCAAAAAGGAGCCTTATGTGTTTCCTTCAGAACATTTGTAAATAAGCAAAAGCCATTACGTTACCCAACAATGCAAGTTAGAACTAACCATGGACAAAAGTTAAGAATCCAGATTGTTATGTACATCATGAACGTTTCAGCGTCCTTCCAAAAGATTGAAGTCAAGACCTACATCTAGTATTAGCTAAACTGACCCTAAGCAAAGTTTCCTCCACTGTCAATTTCCAGAGGACCTCAATGGAGTCATTTTTTACGGCAAATATGAGAATTAGTCCATTTTGAACCACACCTATAGCAGAACTGATATTCACACCTGCAAGTCATGTGAATGCATCCCTCTGTCTTCTCAACAAATATTTTACAATTAGGACATTTCTGCCAGCTTTTCTTCTTGGCAAGTGTCTTCACCATGTCCTCTTTGCCCCCCTTTTTGGTGTTCAGTTTCTGGAACTCTTTGCATGTAAACTCCGGATGCCATGGAACTCGACATGCTGCACAGAATGATCTCTTGCACAAAGGGCATTTTATCTTTTGTATACTAGCACCAGTATCATTAACTAACAGGGCTGAGCAATCACGGAAAGGGCAGTACAGCTTTTGAGAGTCAGGAATGATTGACTGGCATAACGATTCATCCCATCTGATTAGTGCCTCTTTGGGAATCATGAACCTACAAGCACTAATATCAAGTGCAGCACTGCAATTTACTCCGGGGCAACCAATAACTTTTGGCTTTTCTGCAATCCTTGCCATAATATGCTTGCTTGTGCACTCGTAACAGAAGGAATGAGAACAACTCTCATTTCTAAACATCTGCCAACTTTCTTTGTCATCCAAGCAAATCTCACAGAAGCTTTTAAGTTGACCATCACCTTCTTTTTCAAGCTTCAACATCTCTGTTGCCAAGAATGGTCCTCCTTGTATAGATGAAGATGCATAGTTGCTGCTTGGACCAGTGTAAAGTGAGGCTAGTAAAGCTTCTTGGAGCTGCAACTCTTCTGCATATTCAGCATCACGATGGACAAGTATCTCACTTATACGTCCTCCAACAAATTCTGCGACATGATTATAAGCAAATATGTGGATCACAGAGAAATACTTAGTATGAGAGCAAAGATAAATATAGTTTCGAATTGCAAATATGTAAAGACATCAAAGGTGTATCAAAGAGATCTAAACATTACTTACTGAAGTAAAATTTCAAGAATGTCTGAAGAGGAACTATTTTGAATTTTATCGAGCCTTGCGTGACATGAGTCAGTAAAGATTTCAAATCCAGATGCTAATTTTTGATATGTGATTATCTCACTTCAACTTCTTTAATTGGTAGGGCTGTGGTGCAATTTTTCTAAAGCAATGACAATTCATACCCCATCAGCTTCTTGTTTTTACCCTTTTCCAAAATCTTTGTTTTCTATCACATGGTATGAGAAAACAAAATGAAGATCATCTCTGCAGCATCACTTTAGCATAGTTTCTACCTATGTACAAGATCTATAACTCCTCAAAAAATCAATACCGACAAACAACATTACCAATTACCTAATGAGACAAGAGCTTAGTTCAAGCTCGTAAAATGGGTTGATAAGTTACAAGACGGATTTATGACAGATTAAGGATGAAACTTGACGAAGAATAGCAAAGTGAATCTGCTATTTAGACCAAATAACCATGCATCAAGAAGAAGAGACTCACACATCACGCTCCTCCTTACAATCATCATTCAAACAAACAGTTGAGACGTGATATTGACTCGGATAGAATGCAACGGAAATTCCACAAAAGTTTTGTAAGCAAATCCTAGAAAACACTATCCTGACTCCCTGGGTAACTCATTTCACTGTGTGGGAATTAGGAACCCCTATTAAGTACTTTGAGGCAAAATGTATTTTTTATGACCAAGAAATCCTAAGGGCCAGTAAAACACAATGGATAATGAGCCCTTCGTCACTTAAATACTCCTTAGGTTTTTTGTCCTCTGCAGGGTTCAAACCGTGGACGTGTGCTTTACCAGAACTTGGGGCATAAAAGTACACAATATTTACTGATCACTAGATTTCTCAAGAACAGAAAAAGGGAAAGCAAAAACTAGACGATTAATTTCCATACATGGCTACAATAGACTAAAATCTAAAATTAAAAACATTAAAACGGCACAGTATCACACTATTCAACTTCAAGCAATAAAAAAGAATGTAAATTTATACAAGATCGTGTAAGCTTGGTGAAAATATCAAGGTAAATTGGTACACAAGTTGGTCAGAAGAAAAGATAAAGGGAACATATTAGGCAAAACCAAAACGCCAATTTGATGAAACCATACAATTTTAGTACCATTCACATGAGGATCAAACGTCGAAGCCTCCGTCGACTCACGATCGACATTAAACTGAGGTTTATTTTTGTTTTTCTTAAAGTAAAAGAACCCCGGGATTGCGACGGTTACGAGCAAAATCACACCGGCGGATGCTGCACTGAGATCACCGGTGACCGGTGAAAGTCGTCCGAGGGAGTTAAGAAGGGAACCGAAAACCGCCGGAATATGGCCGGAGAATCGGTTTGCCGGGAAATCCATGAAACTGAATTCGGAAATTAAAAAAGAAAGCACGATTATGAGAAAGAGTTATATGGAAGTAAAATCAATGGCGATGGGGGTGGTGGGGATAGTATGCAATTTTGTTCATAGTATTAAGGGGCCGGGTAGAGTAGGGCATGTGAAAATTTGACTATCTTATTAAATTAGTTTCGAAAAACAGGAAAAAAAAAATAATAAAACAAAAATAAGTCTTGAAAAGGACCAATTTTTTTTTTTTCTTTCTCCATCGTTGAAAAGGACCAATTAAGTGTACCATTTTTGGTATTTAATACAGTTGCTTTCATTAGTTAAAAATAGACTGAAGTTGCTTGAAGATATCAAGAAAAAATCACTTGCTTTCATCTATATCTAAATCTATTCTATCTATATTTATATTTATACTATATTAAAAGCACGAAGGTCCTTAACGAAATATCGTTCGTCTTTTTTACCCTTTAAAATTAGTTTCACACTAGGCAAAATATCATTTTATTATTTTCCTAATATTTAGTAATAGACATTAATTATTTTTCATAAAATTTAGAAATTCGAAATCAACTAAATTATGAACCTTCCTTATTTTAAAAAAAATAACACAAGGACTGTAAAATAAAATAGGAATATAATAGCAAATGAAATACAGTCTCCATGCTCCATATGTTTTCTACATTAATATCGTTGTCTATTCAATGCAATTAGCATAATGAGACTAGCATACATTCTCCGTTTATAAGGGTAATTAACATATGAAATTTGTGTATATATATATATATATATATATATATATATATATACTATATTAAAATCACGAAGGCCCTTAGCGAAATATCGTTCATTTTTTTTGCCCTTTTAAATAGTTTTTACAATAGACAAAATGGCAAGTTAGTTTTTATTCCTAATATTTAGGACTTTGAAATTACCTAAAATTTTCTCTTATTAAACCTTTACTTATTTGAAATTAAAATTATTGTCTTAATTATGTTTGAACTACTATCCATTTGTGTATGAACTACGTATTATGTAAGACTTTTTCATTTCCTTGTAGTTTCTCACAGCACTTTCCATATAAAAAATATTTAGACAATCATTATTCTCATAGGGAACTTATTCTTATAAGGGAAAACTTCTATAGATTGTAACTACTAAAAGTAAGAGGTATGTACTTAATTAAATATTTTTTAATTATTGAATCTAATTTTAAAATATTATTCAAAAATTAATTAAGAGAAATATTATTGTTCGAGTAGGAACGGAGTTAAAAATTATCTATATTTTCTATGTTATTTTAACAGCACAAAGCCCCAATGCAGAAAAAAAAATTAAAATCTTTGAATTAACTAATTAGAAAAGAATCTAATTCAATTCTTTTTCAAAATCTTCATGTAAGTAAAATTATTTTTTAAGTTGATAAAACTCCTCAGTTACGTAAATTTATTTCCACAAGAAAAGCACTAGCGGTGAAAGAAATTAAAAATAGAGCAAAATTAGCTATATCATAGTATTATTTGTTACTTATTTTTGGTATTAGGTAAAAAAAAAATACTTTTTATCATATATTCCTACGTAAATCATCAAAAATCACAATAAAGTATATAAGAATTTTTACATGGCATCCTTTATTTATTGAACTAGATAAATTGGATAAATATTTATCAATTTTAGGAACTTATATTGTCTTTTAGTTTTTGTTCAACAGCTCAAACACATTATTTAATGATAATTACTTATTTTTTAAGATCGTATATTCACTTATATAGGCTGCACGCGCAAAGCGCGTACCATAAGTCTATCTATATTTATGTATATCTATACTATATTAAAAGCACGAAGGCTCTTAGCGAAATATCATTTGCCTTTTTTACCCATTTAAAAATATATTTTATATTGGACAAAATAGTAGTTTGCTTATCTTCCTAATATTTAAGACTTCTAATAAAATTTTATTTATTTTATCTTTCCTTATTTAAATTCTGTAGAAAATAACTTTAAAATTAATAGATATATATTGTAAGGAAAGGATTCAGCGGCAATAATGGTAAGCAAATAGTATAATTAAAGTGAATGTTCAAGCTAAGTGAGTTTGGCCAAAGAAATCAAAATACTCTTAGTGAAAAGGAAAATTGATAACGTAGATTTATGGAAATAATCCGCCTATTCTATTTCTTTTCTCCTAAATATTAGAAAAAGTATTTATAGTTGTGTCATAATTAAAATTAAATAATTTATATAAGGTAAAATGTTAATTAATTTAAAAGTTACTCTCTACAGAATTTAAATAAGGAAAGATATAATAAATAAAATTTTAGTTGATTTAGAAGTCCTAAATATTAGAAAAATAAGAAAATTACTATTTGTTCCAATAAAAAATATATTTTTAAAGGGTAAAAAAGGTGAATGACATTATATAAATATTATACAAATTGATAAAGATAATAATATATTGTTCGAGTAGGAAAAAAGTTCGAAAATAATTCACATCTTCTACACTATCTTAAAAGCATGAATCTCAACAAATAATTAAGTCTTTGAATTAATAAATTAGCAAAAAAATAAATTCAGTTCAGTATTGTTTTAATTCATTATGTAAGTAAAATTAATTGTCAAGTTGTTAAATCTTTTAAGGTACATAAATTTATTTTCACTGGAAAAGCATCGGCCGTGAAAGAAATAAGAAAATAGAGCAAAATCCATTATAATATAGTATTAAAAATTAAATTGCTAAACATGCTAAGTTTGAAGCATTAAGGATGTAACATAAGACAATAGGTATTCAACAAAAGTGTCGTTATCATTTTTTTTCTTTTTATATTCATTCCAATAAACGATACTTCCTATACTTTTTAATATAGTATAATATATTTTTGTATCTCAATATTAGTTACAAAACGTTTATTGTTATTTACTAAATTTTTTTTATGAGGAGTTCTACCTCATCACTCACAAATTTCTAAAATACCAAAAGATTCAAATTCTTCAATTTGTTTTGCTATCTTTGAATAATTATGGTAAAAGTACTTTTGTGTTATTTGCTTATAGTATTTGGTAATAAATATAAAAACAATTTTTCATAAGATATTTCACGCCTCATAAATCATGACAAGGGCATATAAAAATATGTGGAGTAGGATTTTTTGTTTTATTGAGCTGGCTTACTGAGATTAACATTCGTTATTTTACGAACTTATATTTTTTTTAAATATATGTTCAATAACGAAAAATACATTATTTAATAATATTTAGTTAATTTTTAAAATTATATATTCATTGACACACACAGTACACGCGCAAAGCGCGTATCCTAAGACTAGTTATATTAAAAGTACGAAGGCCCTTAGCGAAATATCATTCGCCTTTTTTATCCTTTAAAAATTAACTTAATATTGGATAAATAGTTATTTAAATTATATTCCTAATATTTAGGACTTTGAAATAATTAATTGAACTATTATGTAAAAAATAGGACTTGAAAATCAAGATACTCAAAATCCATAAATACTCCCCCGAAACATGCGATTGCTACATTAGGGTTTCTTCAAAGTCTCAAATCGGCGGAAAAAATAAATCACAGAAGGCAGTCACATGTTTATTTGTGTTCCCTTGTTATTTGATTTATAGCCGTTTGGCCAAGTTTTTAAAATCAGCTTATTTTGAAAAATATTTTTTCAAAAGTACTTTTAAAAAAAGTGCTTTTGCTGAGAAATAGTTTGTGTTTGGCTAATTAATTAGAAAATCACTTTTGAGCAGTAATTAGTGTTTGGCCAAGCTTTTGAAAACTGCTTCTAAGTGTATTTTTCTCGTGTTTGGCCAAGCTTTTGAAAATTGCTTCTAAGTGTATTTTTCTCAAAAGTGCTTCTCAGAAAAGTGCTTTTGGAGAGAAGCTACTTTTTTCTGATTCTCCAAAACTGCTTCTGTTTCTCCTCAAAAGTACTTTTTTTCCTTCCAAAAGCTTGGCCAAACACCTCAAATTTTGGCCAAAAGTGCTTTTGGACAAAAAAAAGCACTTTTGGCCCAAAAAAAAGCTTGGCCCAACGGGCTATTATTCTACTCAATTTATTATGTACGCTTAATCTGTCGGACAAATAAAATTATGATTCGATCTGGTTGGTCATCATAATTTTTGTACGTATATGTTGAAACTCCAAAAACTCCTTTAATTGGAGCTTGTAATAGTTTAATAGTTACATGACGAAAATTTCATTGTTATGTAGCGTTGGGAAAGATGGAAAATCATAATTTCAAGCATAAAGTTATATGAATTGATTTCGGATAATTGAATTCTGACAATACTAAGACTGAACAAGTTGTGTTTTGATATTCTTTTTTTCTACTTTTGTTAAACCTAAGTTGAATATTAAATTATTTTTTCTCTCTCAATTTCAGGAGAAAATAAAGAAAAATAGTAATGATGAGATGACGTTTAACTTGTTTGATTAGAGAATGCGATTATCCTCACCATGTTGATGAATTTTACATTTTGGCTTTTTAATTTTTTTGGAACTATAATAGGATAAATTTTTAGTTCACAATCGTTGCAAATTCGAGGTTGTAAATTTGAATTTTCAATTTCATAGCGGAATTATATCTTCGACAAAAAAAAAAAAAAAAAGTGAAATTATATGTATTTGCTGGTGATCTTTCGGTACATCTGATTAAGTTAGACAAATATTTACTTTCTGTTATGAACAATAAAAGAAGAAGAAGAATATTACAGAGAAAAGTAGGGAGAGAGAATTCTTATTAATTTTTGGGATCAATTACAATGGAATAGAACCCTCTATTTATAGGGAGAGGGTGACTTAGCCACCAAGTAATAAACCCTAGAATCTCTCTAAATATAGACATTCACCATAAATACAATTCTATTTATAACACTCCCTCTTGAATGTCTATTCAACAAATAATGTGCCTCGTTAAAACCTTAACTAAAAGAAAACCCAATGGAAAAAATTCTAGAAAAGGAAAAAGAGTACACATATCTAATAATACGCCTTTTGGTTGCCTCGTTAAAAACCTTGCAAGGAAAACCTAGTGGGACAAAACCTTGTAAGGGAAAATGAGTACAATGCGTATTAACTCCCCCTGATGAGAGCATCAATTCACATCCTTAAGCATTTGCATTCCAGTCTTGTGCACCATCTTCAAAAGATCTTTGGTAGAGATTTGATGAACAAATCAACCATATTAACTTGAATGAATAAATTGCACCTTGAAATCATCATTCTTGATAGAGATGAATTGTCTTCATATGATCTTTTTGTAATCGTCAGTTCAATATCTTCACATAGAGGTGAAAACTCTTGCTATCATATTATCATGCATATAGTTATAGCAAGATACATATGTGCACAAATTGTACTGAGGAAGTGGTACTTCAAAATCAAGAATTGTATATGCTTCAAGCGATTTAAATCCTTCAAGGATTGTCATATAAGTCATATAATAGACTTTAATTAGATGCATATCAAGTTTTCATGTCATGCTAGACATATATGATATTGAAAACCGATTGCACATATCATTGACTTTATACTTTCAAGTGTTTGAACTGCAGGTCCAAAACTACATGTCTTTCATATGAAACCAAATTCTACTTGAATTGTTACTCCAGACTTAAGATCCTCATATATATTTAGCGCTATTATAGATGTCGTCGACAAATATTTTATATCGGTTCCAACCTCCTTATTTTTCATAAAGACATAACATAGAGATCTCTTCATTCATATATTCAGGTACCTGAATCTCTCATGAGATTTTATGAAGTGTTATGTCATGTGATCTTCTAGATCACTTGCCTCCTTTATTATGATCATTTTGATCATTTGCTCATCTTCTTTATCAAGAAGTTTATTTGAAACCAATTTGTCTATACGCTTTAAGCGTACCATAGACTTTGTCCTTCTAGGACTTATTCCAATAGGAGCATTTGCAGTGAGATATAGTTACTTTCTTTGGGCCAGCAAATGCGTCTGGCATGCTTTGCAATATATCGCAAATGAATTATCCTTTTATGAACTTCAAGTTCACATTATCTTATTCGAGGATCTAGATGTACAAATGATAATTCATTCCACGTAACTTTTTCTCAACTATTTATCATGTCTCCCCCTCATGTTAGAAAAACTAATTTGTTACCTCAACTTTGAGAATCCACCTTTGTGCGTTATGGTGTTAATCAAAATATACACCGCACATCAATAATAATAAGATGGAATTATTTGGTTCCTGACCCTGAACCACTTGTGAGGGGAGAAAATAATATACTTTCGTATATAACCTATATCAAACTGATATAGATAACTTTGTTCTCATAAGCAATAGTTTAGCTATTAAGTGGAGGCACTCAATAAATCATTTTGCTAAACCAACTGACCAACTGTATCAACAATGATAAACTTCTTGAATAGAAAATCTGGAAATTATGCTCGAAATTAAATTATTGAGCAAGTTACCTCGCAAACACCATGTTGCGGGTTATTAATAATCGCACGTGTAGCCATCTCATATATGCATCTTATGTGGTATACATGGCAGGTGAATGGGCCCATATTCACCTTTGATATTTCCAGCATTCATGGGATTCAATCCCAATTTTAGTTGGTATATTAATTAATGAGAACAGGCAACATAAGAGAATTCGTAAAGAACTTTCTAGTTCTTTAATATTTACCCATGTGAATTCTCTTTTATTTTTGCACATCATACTTAAATTGATATGGATAAACCAATTATGCTAACTGAATAAATTATCAATATTGATAAACTTCAGATTTACACCATGACGTGTGCAATTATCAATAAACTTCAAGTTTATTATGATATGGGTTTTTATATCAATAAACATCCACTTTATTGTGGTATTCTTTTATTTGTGTAGTACAAACTAGAGAATAAAGCGGGTAGCTTTTCACATACATATTACCCCGCTACAAGTTGTAGTAATAGAAGATATTAAATCTTTCCTTTATTTATAGTCTCAGTATGACCAACCGCTTTCGCGAATACTTTAAAAACTGAATAAGTTTCTTTGAGACTTACTACAACACAATACCTTATTGGTAATCAATTGTGTTTCTCTAAAATAGTATAATTGGCTCTTGCAGAGTTCACAATTAATTTTGTAGTACCACATATTTATCAACATCCATATGGTGAATATCTCTTTTAAAGAGAAAGTTATACCATTATAGTCATGGTCAAAATTATATGCAAGATATGTTTCTTGCATTAATGTTATTCTTTAATAATCACATTACCAAAATATTTTGGCGTACAATAGGTACGTGACCAATGACCATTCATGCCATAATAACGACATTGTTTTCTTATATCATCTCAAACCTCCTTTAGAGGTGAGTGTGGTATATTCACTACCACAATAGCACATTCATATTCTTCCAAGAATGAATATGTATTCATAAATCAGATATTTTCACATTCACATCATGAATGGACCATAGTCATCTGTATTTGCTTTACGAATTCTTATGTCAAATCGATGACAAACATTAACTTCATAGAGTGAAGGCTTATTTTGAGAATCCTTATTATTCTCATTACCACGATAATGACGATTATAATTTCGTCTATTACCACGTCCACATCCATTGATACCTCTATGGTAATAATTTTGTCTTCTTTCAGACTTATTGCATATTGCTATCGCATTCTCTTAAGGGAATGAGAATGGAGCAAATTCAATGGGACGGGTTTCCACTTCTTGTGCTCATAATCATACAAGAATTTGATCATGGCAAGACATAGAAATTTTACCACTTCAGGTGGTTATAATTTCTTACAAATTCCATTAAAGTTATAATCAAACTTTGTTGTCTTTGCTTGTATATAAAATCAAATTATAGAATTTCAAGAATTCAAAAGAGAAAAATAAAGTAAGATACTTACCTTAAATCCAGAATTTAATCATGAAGGAAGTTCATGGAACAATTGACAATCATTATGCTCAATCCCAAAGCTTCTACTCAATTGGTTAGAGTCTCGTGCTGATAACGTGTTATGAACAATAAAAGAAGAAGAAGAATATTACAGAGAAAGGTAGGGAGAGAGAATTCTTATTGATTTTTGGGATCAATTACAATGTAATAGAACCCACTATTTATAGGGAGAGGGTGACTTAGCCACGAAGTAATAAACCCTAGAATCTCTCTAAATATAGACATTCACCATAAATACAATTCTATTTATAACACTTTCTATTATTTTTTCTACTTTAATTTTCTAATTCTCTGAAAGGTACTCATGCATGTTCTTTAATCCTCCTTTTCTTAACAATATTTTTCTTTTGTCCTTTTATTTGTTTGAATGATATTTTTCTTGCATAAAAAATAGGTTCCTGGAGTTCTAATTCAACAATTCTTCCCTACACATAAAAGGTCCATGAACACTTTCTTTTAGTTAATTTTCCGGTAGGTTAATACCTAGGCAACCTATGGTAGACAACTAAAATTTGTTTAGATTCTTGATTTGTCAAAATATAGTATTGGGTCTATTTTAGCAATAGTAATCTATACTTTTCTAATTTTGTTAAAACACTTTGTATAATATTTTTTATTGATAAACGAAATAGAATATTTTATATTTTTCTTGCGAGAAAAAAAAGACTGTCTTCGGTCAGTTTGCTAATCATGTTTGTATCTTCTAGAATACACTTGAGAATAGCTTTTAATTATTTTTTTAGAAAAATCTTAAATCTTAGATGCTATGTATATTTGTTGAAACTAAAAAGAAAGAATAATAACCTGTAAAAATGAAGTGACGAAATTATAAATCTCGAACAAATTTTAAGTTGAATATATTCACCGATGATTATGAACTTTAATGGAGCAGTTTTTTTTATTGAGTTCGGTATATAGGATCAACATTCATCATTTTTAGGAAGATACATTTTTATTTTATAACTCAAATATAGAATTTTAATATAATATTTTTATAATTTTTTGAATTCTCTTGCTCATTGAGACATGATACACGCACAACGCGCGTACTCTAAGACTACTCTAATACTTATCCACACCGGTGTTTACACCAAACTATATTAATTCACTATGGTTGATTAATTTAATTAGATGAGAATGCATGTAATTTACTATGGTTAAATGATTGAAGTCCATATACAAGACACATGTCATATATCTATTGGTTTGGTGTAAACACCCGGTGCGGGTAAGTTTTTACCCTCGTCTTTTTACCATTTAAGAATTGCTTTAACACTAGACAAAATAGTCATTTAATTATTTAACTAATATTTAGGAATAAATATTTGATTATTTTTCTAATATTTAGGACTTCAAAATCAACTAAATTTTGTGTTTTAAAATCCTTCCTTGTTTGGACTACATAATGCAACATCTTTGTATTTCTTATAGAAGGCTTTATTAAACACGAAATGTAGTGAGATATACTGCTTCTTATTTCCATATATTTCTTTTTTTTATTTTGTTTCTTAATGTTTTAATCAAATTAGACTAAATTAGATTAGGAAATAAAATTAATTTTAGTTAAAAATAATACAAGTATGAACAATGAATGTATGAATTACGCCGTCCTATGCATTTAAGTTGGACTCTCCTATTCTTCTTAATATAAACATGCAAAAGAAAATAAGAATTATATATGTTGTAAGTTTATCTTTTTCAATTGTCTTCATTAAGATATCATTCAAGTATTTTTATGGCTAGAACTTTTCTTTTCGTTATTCTTTTGTAGGATTAATTTTCAGTTTGCTTTTCTTCTGTAGTTTTGTTTGATTAATTTTTTTTTGTTTCCCTCTTTAACTGTAGTTGATTATTTGAAGGCTTAGGATGAACATGTTATTGTTATGATTAATATCGATAAAGATTTACATGTTTAGTTATCAATTTTGTGTATTTTATTAAAATTTTATAGTCCCCTAACTTATTGGATAGGTGCTTGATAGTTTTCATGTAGAGCTTCAAATAGTATCTTTATACCTTACGAGAAAAAAAAGTATTTGATCGCCTGAGAATAACCAATAAACTTAATATTTGCTGGAGTAAAATATGTTATTTATTCGTATTTATTTATGTATAGTTTGTCGTATATACGGATAAGAATATCTATAAAGATTAGATTGGAGTTTGCTAAACATTCACTTAAGGTGGTGGATGCTTCATCATATGATTTACTTTCCACCAATATTGCATGTTGGTAAAGTTAAATATAACAAAAAATTGAGCATTTAACTTTTGAAACTTTACATTCAAGTCATTTTTTTTTTCCAAAGAAGTTATAAGAGCCAAGAAAATCTAAAAGAGATACTAAAGAAGTTTCAAGATTTGGTTATTGTCTATATCTTCCCAATTAAGTGGTGACGCTTAATAATTTTGAAATAAGAAATGTGTAGGCATATAAAATTTATTGATTTCAAATTCAATAAATAATTTAGATTATATTTTAAATATATTAGTCCAAATAAATATTTTGGGCTAGTATAATTAGATTAATTATATAAGACCAATATTATTGGGCTAACCCATTAAATTGGGCTAAAGTAATGAGCCCACTTCATTAAGCCTATGATGTCATCTTCCTAGAGGCCCAGTTTGGTGCCACGTGTCAAATGACGTGGCGCGCCAAGTCAAGCGGAAGAGCCAATAGGACCATGCCACGTGTCAAAATGACAAGGCATGCCCAGTCACACTAAAGGCCAATGAAATCGCACCACGTGTGCAAGTGACATGTTCTGGCCAATCAAATGCGAGCATGTCACACTTCAATTTGATTGGTCGGAAAGAGTTTGTTCTTATCACAACTCTTCCCTTCCACAACTATAAATAGGGGTCTTCATAACTCAGAAAAGGGACCAGAAGTTATAACAAGAAGCAAGAGAGAGCTCGTGGATCAAACGCCGCAAATTTCTCTACAAGTTTCAAGCTTCAAGCAATCAAGTTCAAGTTCAAAAAATCAAGTTCAAGCTCAAGAACGAAGAACGAATCAAGATCAAGTTCAAGCAATCAAGCTCAAGCTCAAGCTCAAGAACAAGATCATCGTTCGTGGAAGCAAATATAGATTCAAGATCAAGCTCAAAGGCCCTTGAATTTATTTACTATTGAAAAGAAGAATCAGAGGATTCATAGAGATTGTAACACTCAAATATTCGAAATAAAATACTACGATTGTTGCAATATTTTCGGTCTTGGTTTTATTTTCTCAACGCAAATTTATTGTCTACAAATTTTGGCACGCCCGGTGGGACAATCTCTACCTCTCATCCCAACTTTTCAATCACCAAAGTCCAAGAACATTGAAATGGCTTCAAAGAAAATCAACTCCGGTTCAACTTCCACCAAGGCTACTAACTCCAGGTTCTATGCTGGAAAACATCCTCGGTGTTACCTTTGGAAGCTTCGAACCAGTTACGAGGAGCAAAGCAAGCTCTTTAGGACAACAAGCACCCCAAATGCCGTCCGCATTAACCCCTATTTTCGGATCTCCATCCTAAAAAAGAGCAAGATCTTCCACAAACGTATCTGAAGGAGGAAGCGATGTTGCTGAAAAGATCAAGAAACTCTTGCTCTGCTTGACCTCTCCGGCTCCAAGTACTCTGCTGTGAAGGAAGATGATGATGCTTCAAGTGATGGATCCTCCCCACTTACACCGCATAGCGTGAGCCAATCAAGGATCAATCTGTGTGAAAATCCATGCTACTCTCCCTCATCCACGACAATCATGCAAGCCATGGTGACAAACACTTCATCCATGGAGGAGCAGTTGGCAAACTTGATGGAAGCAATAGCTGGCTTGACCAAATGCATGCAAAATCAAGAGGCTATAATTGACAAGCTAACAGACAGGGTGGGAATCTTGATGGAGGAAGAATCTACCCATGCACCCGGCAAGCTCCCAGAAGTTTTATAGAGTGACTCTCCCCCAAGACAAGCAGCATCCATTAAGGCTATCCATGTCTCATCTGAAGGGATGATTCCAATCGATCAACTGAAGGAGTTCATCGAAGGAACCATTAAGAACAAATATGAAGTTGCTGCCAAATCCTCCCTTACATATGCAAAGCCGTACACTGCAAGGGTCGATATGTTGAAGATGCCTGCTGGCTATCAACCTCCGAAGTTTCAACAGTTTGATGGTAAAGGTAACCCGAAGCAACATGTTGCGCACTTCGTGGAGACATGCAACAATGCTGGAACTTATGGAGATTACCTCATCAAGCAGTTTGTCCGCTCGCTAAAAGGAAATGCTTTTTACTGGTACACGGACCTCGAGGCTGGATCTATCGACAACTGGGATCAACTAGAGCAAGAATTCCTCAATCGCTTTTATAGCACAAGACGCACGGTGAGTATGGTAGAGCTTACAAATACTCGTCAACGAAAGGGGGAACCAATTATCGACTTTATCAATCGTTGGAGGAATGCAAGCCTCAACTGCAAAGACAGGCTTAGTGAAGCTTCAGGCATAGAGATATGCATCCAAGGCATGCATTGGGGATTGCACTACATCTTGCAAGGTATCAAGCCTAGCACATTTGAAGAACTTGCGACTCGTGTCCATGACATGGAATTGAGCATGGCCTCCGCTGGAAATGAAAGGCTGTCCATCTATAAACCTCGCAAAGCGAATGACAAGCAAGAAGTCAAGAAGTGGGGCAAGTTCGTACCCAAGTCTGAAATCAAAGAAGCTATGAATGTCAATACGTCACCTATGAAGTTCACGACGAAGGTGAGTAAGAAGCAAAGTATGAAATCCACTTCTTTTCAAGACAAGCCAAGTGGAAAGTTGACTCTAAAAGAGATGCAAGAGAAAGAGTACCCATTTCTAGATTCCGATGTGCCAGCTATCTTTGAAGAACTCCTTGAGTTAAATCTCATTGAGCTTCCAGAGATGAAGCAGCTAAATGAAGCTGGGAAAATAAATGACCCAAATTACTGCAAATATCACCGACTAGTAAGCCACCCTCTGGAGAAGTGCTTTGTCTTCAAGGATAAAGTCATGGACTTGGCTCGCGAAAAGAAGATCGTGCTTGAAGATGAGAAAGCAAGTGCAAACCAAGTCTCTATCACCTTTGGCTCATTCAGTCCAGATGAATTATATGGTTTTAAAGAAAGTAAAAATAAAGAATTACTGGAGAGCGACAAAGTTGAAATCAACCAACCTGATGATGATGAAGGTTGGACGTTGGTGACTCGTCGTAAGCGCCACAAAAGGATCCCACGAAAAGAATCAGTGGAACAACCAACAAGGAAGATGATGGTAAAAAGACCAATAAAAAAGAATCCAGTTAGGCATTTGAAGAAAGCAAAAGTGGAGATGCACCACCTCAAAAGCCACGAAATCCAGTGACCTTGGAGGAGTTTTTACCAAGTTGGTTCCGCACGAAGATTTCCCATGAGGGCATTGATGCCTCTTGTTGCCATACTGACAAAGGGGAAGAAAAGAGTGATGACCTACCATTGGTACCATCTTCGGAAAGGCCCATCGAGTCCACTCCTCAAGAAGTTAATGCTTGTGAGGAAAAGGTCACGTTCACAAATGACGATCTTTTGCTAGGTGACACTCCTCATAACCGCCCATTGTACCTGGTTGGCTATATGCATGATGAAAGGGTAAATCGGATTTTGGTTGATGGAGGATCCTCAGTGAACATTTTGCCAATCCACACTGTGAAAGAACTTGGTATTCCCATGAACGAACTCTTAGAAAGTCGTGTGATGATCCAAGGATTCAACCAAGGGGGGAAAAGAGCCATAGGCGCGATCAGGCTGGGAATCACTATTGAAGATATGCAATCAAGTGCATGGCTGCATGTGATCGACGCGAAGACTTAATACAATGTTTTGCTTGGGAGGCCTTGGATACATGAGAATAAAGTTGTTCCATCTACCTACCATCAATGTTTAAAATACTACGAGGTTGAAGTCGAGAAGACGGTAGTTGCTGATGATGAGCCATTCACCGAGGCTGAGTCACACTTCGCCGATGTAAAGTTCTACTTGAAGAACCGCATTGTGAAGGAGCTTAAAGTTGATGATGGTACGGAAAGCAAGAATGACGAACCCATAACTAAAAGAGTTGATGTGACTATTGGCAAGGCCAAAACTGTTACTGAGGAGGTACCCGCCAACGTGAATAAATCTCATAAAGGGGGTATTACGTCTTATGGAAAGAAAGTAAGTCCTGCGCTCCAATATGTCCCTAAAAGGAAGAAAGACGAGGGCGAATCACATAATCTCCAAACCAAGACGCTAAGGGAGTTAACTCTTCCGGTAAAACGAATTGAGGCAGTAAAGTTGTCCTCAAAGCCGCTTGCAGGGTTTGTAGCCCAAAATCGTTTGCAGAATGTGGCACTCCCTACAAAGCGAACAGATGAAGGTTCCGATCATAACGCTTACAAGCTATTTGCAAAATCTGGATACAATCCCAACGAGCCGTCAAAGTTAGGGAAGCTCCCATCAGAAGCTGCAACGAGGCAACCACGTGAAGGTCTGGGATACAAGCAACCGTCACCAGTGCGCATCTCAATAAGAAGGGCGAGTAGCAATTATATCAGTGTAGAAGATGAATCAACCGCTTCTAACAAGCCTTCTGTCTTTGATCGGCTTGGAAAATCAACTGTGAGAACTTCTGTGTTTGAAAGATTGGGTCCACTAAAGAAGGGGAACAAGTTCCGGAGAAATTTTCAAAGCAGTCATTACTGTTGTATTTCCTTTCGGACAGTGATGCGGTAAAACTCTAGTTGCATGCTATAGATCTTATGACTTAGTTCCATCAGTTTTGGGGTGTGTATTTGTGTGATTCTATATTCAGAAAGTTTTTATCTATTATTCAGTCGCTTTTAGTAACTTGTAATTATATATGTGTTCAGTTGTTGTTATTGTTAGACTTACCTAGTCCTAGAGAGTANCAAAAGACGAAGTTCGGTGCCGCGAACGCCGGCGGTCACCTTGCTCAGCTACGATAACAGAATCCTCAATCAGCTCTAACCCGCTACCGGGTAACAAATACCTGCAACTGCACGCGAGGTGCAGGGAGTAAAGTGAGTACTCCAACTCAGTGAGCAATAAAAGTAAATAATAACTGAGCAGCAAGAAAACACGTAAGGCACTCCATCATGCTGTATAGAACAGTGCAACCCTTTGAGAAAAACAGTAAAACTGTGAAATCCTTTAGAAAATATCTGGGCTCAGTTAAAACCTCTTTTAAAAATATCTTTCTCAACAGTTAAGCAAATGAATGCGAAACAGCTAGTGCAAGTCAACACATAAGTCAGCCCCTCGGGCACAACACTCCATTAACAAATAACACCAGGGTATCAGGTGAACAGTGCAAGAAGTAGCATGGATGCCAATGGAATGAGAGTGCTGAATGTCATGACACGTAATACAACCAGGAACCAATGCATGAGTGCAATGCAATGGATATGACCGCTGCGGCGTGCAGCTCGAGCCATCCATATTTAACGTCGACGGCGCTCACTGGGGGTGTGTACAGACTCCGGAGGGGCTCCTACAGCCCAAGCGCAAATAATCAAGCCATCTCGTGGCACTAACCAGGCCCTCGGCCTCAATATCAATACAATACCGCTGCGGCGCGCAGCCCGAGCCATCCATATATCCAGAAATCATTATAACACTGTTGCGGCGCGCAGCCTGATCCATGCTCAGTCCAGAAATGCACATAAGCCACTTGGGCAATATCAAAATATTAGTTCTCAGCTCAAAACATCAATAAAATATTGTTTGAGTTTTCAAATCTTAGAAAAAATGGCTGAGTTTGCAAAACAGTATTAAAGCCCTGGACCGAGATCAAATAATATGCAAGTAATGCGAAAACAGTGATATCAATCCCTGAAGGATTCACATAGTTGGCACGAAGCCCAAACATGGCAATCAGCCCAAATTATGATGATAACAAGTAGTTTCAGTCAAATACGCGGTAAAAATCGACAATCGGGACGGACCAAGTCACAATCCCCAACGGTGCTCTACCCCACGCTCACATCCGGCATGCAAGTCACCTCAATACAGCACTATGATGTGCAAATCCGGGGTTTCAAACCCTCAGGATATCATTTACAAGTATTACTCCCCTCGAACCGGTGAAATCTCTAGCTCGCAACGCCTTTGCCCCTCAAACCGGCCTCCACGCGCGTCGAATCTATCCAAAATCAGAGCGAATACATCACAATATTCTAAGGGAACAATACCCAATCGGAAACAATCGAAAAATAGCAAAAATCTCGAAACTAGCAAAACCCGAGCCCCGGGCCCACTTCTCGAAACTCAGAAATTTTCACATCAATACGTTCCTTAACTCCTCATGAGTTCATACATACCAAAATTTCTCAAATCCGGCCTCAAATGGTCATTCAAATCCCCAAATCAAAATTCAAAAATCTCAAGCCTTAGTTCTTCCATTTTTTGCTCAAGTTTCCATGAATTTCCAGGTGGATTTCACAATATAATCGAGTTTTAAGACCAAGATTCTTACCTCAAGTCGATTCCTCTTGAATCCCTCTTTCATCTCCTCCAAAAATCTCCAAAAACGAGCAGCCATGGGTGAAAATAGACCCAAAATCGCAGATGGAATGTTTAATAAACTTACTGCCCAGCACTGGAATTCCTTCTTCGCGAACGCGGTCAAACACCCGCGAACGGGTAGCATAAAAATGCGTTGACCAATTTTTACCTTACGCGAACGCGGCCTCCCAGACGAGCACGCGATGCCTATTCTTCGCGAACGCGGTTTCCTGCACGCGAACGCGTAGCTTCCACTTGCCATACCATCGCAAATGGGAAACCGTATCGCGAACGCGGAACACAAAAGACCTCACCCCTTCGCGGACGCAGGACCAACATCGCGAACACGAGGGCAAAATTCACAGCCTCCTCCTGCATCCCTTCGCGAACGCGAGAGCCTTCTCGCGAACGCGAAGGCCAAAAGTCTGCAACAGAAACTTCAAAAAATTTGCAACTTCAAAATACCAACAATGGTCCGATTGACCCTCCGAAACTCACTCGAGGCCCCCGGGACCTCAACCAAAAGTGCCAACACATCCTAAAACCTCTTTCAAACTTGTTCCAATCATCAAAACACCTCACACAACGCTAAAACCATTAAATCACATCGGATTCAAGCCTAAGTTTCTTAAAAACTTCCGAAATATGCATTCGATCAAAAACCCAACCCAAACGGCGTCCGAATGACCTGAAATTTTGCACATACATCACAAATCACATATCGAAGCTACAACAACTCTCGAAATTCCATTCCGACTCTCGGATCAAAATATCACCTATCAACCGGAATTCGCCAAAATACTAACTTCGCCAATTCAAGCCTAATTCTACACCGGACCTCCAAAATAAATTCCGATCACACTCCTAAGTCATAAATCACCTCCCAAAGCTAACCAAATCACCGAAAATCACCTCCGAGCCCTCTAACTCATAAGTCAACGTTCGGTTGACTTTTTCCAACTTAAGCCTTCCTTAAAGAGACTAAGTGTCTCATTTCTTATCAAAACCAATCCAAATCAACTCTAACACACCAAATACCGATAACGAAACATGAAGAAGCATAAAATGGGGGAAACGGAGCGGTAACTCATGAGATGACGGGTCGGGTCGTCACACATGCACCCGGCAAGCTCCCAGAAGTTCTAGAGAGTGACTCTCCTCCAAGACAAGCAGCATCCACTAAGGCTATCCCTATTTCATCTGAAGGAATGATTCCAATCGATCAACTGAAGGAGTTCATTGAAGGAACCATTAAGAACAAATATGAAGTTTCTGCCAAATCCTCCCTTACGTATGCAAAGTCGTACACTTCAAGGGTCGATATGTTGAAGATGCCTTCTGGATATCAACCTCCAAAGTTTCAACAGTTTGATGGTAAAGGTAACCTAAAGCAACATGTGGCTCACTTCGTAGAGACGTGCTTACAAATACTCGTCAACGAAAGGGGGAACCAGTAATCGACTTTATCAATCGTTGGAGGAATGCAAGCCTCAACTGCGAAGACAGGCTTAGTGAAGCTTCAGGCATAGAGATGTGCATCCAAGGCATGCATTGGGGATTGCTCTACATCTTGCAAGGTATCAAGCCTAGCACATTTGAAGAACTTGCAACTCGTGCCCATGACATGGAATTGAGCATGGCCTCCGCTGGAAATGAAAGGCTGCCCATCTATGAACCTCGCAAAGCGAATGACAAGCAAGAAGTCAGGAAGTGGGGCAAGTTCGTACCCAAGTCTGAAAGCAAAGAAGCTATGAATGTCAATACGTCACCTATGAAGTTCACGACGAAGGTGAGCAAGAAGCAGAGTATGAAATCCACGTCTTTTCAAGACAAGCCAAGTGGAAAGTTGACTCTAAAAGAGATGCAGGAGAAAGAGTACCCATTCCTAAATTCTGATGTGCCGCCATTTTCGAAGAACTCCTCGAGTTAAATCTCATTGAGCTTCCAGAGATGAAGCGACCAAATGAAGCTGGGAAAACAAATGACCCAAACTACTGTAAATATCACCGACTTGCAAGCCACCCTCTAGAGAAGTGCTTTGTCTTCAAGGATAAAGTCATGGACTTGGCTCGCGAAAAGAAGATCGTGCTTGAAGATGAGAAAGCAAGCGCAAACCAAGTCTATATCACCTTTGGCTCATTCAGTCCGGATGAATTATGTGGTTTTAGAGAAAGTAAAAATGAAGAATTACTGGAAAGCGAAAAAGCTGAAGTCAACCAACCTGATGATGATGAAGGTTGGACGTTGGTGACTCGTCGTAGGCGCCACAAAAAGAGCCCACAAAAAGAATAAGTAGAACAACCAACAAGGAAGATGATGGTAAAAAGACCAATGAAAAAGAATCCAGTTAAGCGTCTGAAGAAAGCAAAAGTGGAGATGCACCACCCTCAAAAGCCACGACATACAGTGACTTTGGAGGACTTCTTGCCATTTTGGTTCCGCATGAAGATTTCCTGTGATCGTATTGAGGCCTCTTGTTGCCATGCTGACAAAGGGGAAGAAAAGAGTGATGACCTATCGTTGGCACCATCTCCGGAAAAGCCCATCGAGTCTACTCCTCAAGAAGTTAATGCTTGTGAGGAAAAGGTCACGTTCACAAATGACGATCTTTTGCTAGGTGAAACTCCTCATAACCGCCCATTGTACCTGGTTGGCTATATGCGCAATGAAGGATCCTCAGTGAACATTTTGCCAATACATACTGTGAAAGAACTTGGTATTCCCATGAACGAACTCTCAGAAAGTCGTGTGATGATCCAAGGATTCAACCAAGGGGGGCAAAGAGCCATAGGCGCGATCAGGCTGGAATCACTATTGAAGATATGCAATCAAGTGCATGGCTGCATGTGATCGACGCGAAGATTTCATACAATGTTTTGCTTATGAGGCCTTGGATACTTGAGAATAAAGTTGTTCCATCTACCTACCATCAATGTTTAAAATACTACGAGGGTGAATTCGAGAAGACGGTAGTTGCTGATGATGAGACACTCACCAAGGCTGAGTCACACTTCGCCGATGCAAAGTTTTACTTGAAGAACCGCATTGTGAAGGAGCTTAAAGTTGATGATGGTACGAAAAGGAATAATGACGAACCCATAACTAAAAGAGCTGATGTGACTATTGGCAAAGCCAAAACTGTTACTGAGGAGGTACCCGCCAACGTGGATAAATCTCATAAAGGGGGTATTGCGTCTTATGGAAAGAAAGTAAGTCCCGCGCTCCAATATGTCCCTAAAAGGAAGAAAGACGAGGGCAAATCACATAATCTCCAAACCAAGACGCTAAGGGAGTTAACTCTTCCGGTAAAACGAATTGAGGCAGTAAAGTTGTCCTCAAAGCCGCTTGCAGGGTTTGTAGCCCAAAATCGTTTGCAGAATGTGGCACTCCCTACAAAGCGAACAGATGAAGGTTTCGATCCTAACGCTTACAAGCTATTTGCAAAAGCTGGATACAATCCCAATGAGCCGTCAAAGTTAGGGAAGCTCCCATCAGAAGCTGCAACGAGGCAACCACGTGAAGGTCTGGGATACAAGCAACCGTCACCAGTGCGCATCTGAATAAGAAGGGCGAGTAGCAATTATATCAGTGTAGAAGATGAATCAGCCGCTTCTAACAAGCCTTCTGTCTTTGATCGGCTTGGAAAATCAACTGTGAGAACTTCTGTATTTGAGAGATTGGGTCCACTAAAGAAGGGGAATAAGTTCCAGAGAAATCATCGAAATACAAGAACACCCGCTTCACCCAAAATTCAGGAGATCTCTAAGGATTTCTAAAGTTTGGTTCCTTCCAGAATGAGGCGACAAACAAAACTGGTGGTTTCATATGAAGAAGTACTGAAGGTAAAGCCATATACTGTGGTCTACACTAAGGAACGTGATGAAGATGAAGAAAGTGTAGGTTCTTCTTATCATGTCACTGTACAAGGAGAGAATGGTGTTTCGTCTTCGATGGAAGATAATGCGGAATTGAAGGATGTTTCGTCGTGTTATCACATATCCTCCAATGATGGAGATCCTCAAGAAGATGAAGATGCGAAAGATGCTCCACCTGAACTTGAAGAAGGAGTAAAGACGACAGTTGATGCCTTAAAAGAAGTTAACCTTGGCACGGATGAAGAACCAAGACCCACCTACCTAAGCGCTTTACTAGAAGCTGATGAAGAGAGCACTTATATTGAGTTACTCAAAGAGTCGAGGGACGTCTTTGCTTGGAGTTACAAAGAGATGCCTGGCTTGGACCCGAAAGTAGCAGTCCATCACCTTGCAGTCAAAAATGGTGCTCGCCCTGCTAAACAAGCTCAAAGGTGTTTTAGGCCAAACTTGGTTCCCCTGATTGAAACTGAAGTTAACAAGCTCATTGAAGCTGGATTTATTCGGGAAGTTAAATACCCAACATGGGTTTCATGTATTGTCCCTGTAAGGAAGAAGAATGGCCAGATTCGAGTATGCGTTGACTTCAGGGACCTCAATAATGCGTGTCCCAAAGATGAATTCCCGCTTCCTATTCCAGAGCTGATGAACATGCTACTACTGGTTACGAGGCAATGTCTTTCATGGATGGTTCGTCGGGTTATAACCAAATACACATGGTACCAAAAGATGAAGAGCTTACTGCATTCCGTACCCCAAAGGGTATTTATTGCTACAAGGTAATGCCTTTTGGCTTGAATAACGCTGGTGCTACTTACCAAAGGGCTATGCAGAATATCTTCGACGATCTTCTCCACAAGAATGTCAAATGCTATGTTGACGACTTGATGGTGAAATCAAGAGAGAAGGGCGACCACTTGAAGGACTTGAGGATGGTATTTGAATTGCTCCGGAGGTACCAACTTAGGATGAATCCATTGAAATGTGCCTTTGGAGTTACTTCTGGAAAGTTCCTTGGTTTCATTGTCCGACATCGAGGGATCGAAATTGATCAAGCCAAAGTGGATGCCATTTTGAAAATGCCCGAGCCTCGAGATATCCATGAATTGAAAAGTCTGCAAGGAAAGTTAGCATACCTTAGGAGATTCATCTCGAACCTAGCTGGGAGGTGTCAACCATTCAGTCGCCTTATGAAGAAAGGTGTCCCTTTTAAATGGAACCAAGCATGCAGTAATGCCTTTGAGAGCATTAAATCCTACTTGATGAAGCCTCCAGTTTTAGCAGACCCTATACCTGGAAAGCCATTGATACTATACATTGTGGCACAAGAAAGGTCTGTTGGAGCACTGTTGGCCCAAGAAAATAGTGAGGGGAAAGAAAACTCTCTTTACTACTTCAGCAGGATGATGACACCTAACGAGTTGAATTATTCGCCAATTGAAAAGTTTTGTTTGGCGCTAGTCCTCTCAATTCAAAAGTTGAAGCACTACTTTCAAGCTCATGTTGTCTGTCTCGTCTCTAAAGCAAATCCCAGCAAGTTCGTGATGTCAAAACCTATTCTTAGTGATCGATTAGCGAGATTGTACCTCCAATTTCAACAATTCGAGATTTTGTACATCCCTCAAAAGGCCGTAAAATGACAAGCATTGGCAGACTTCTTGGCAGATCATTCGATACCTGATGAGTTGGAGCTAACTGATGAATTACCTGATGAGGACGCAATGGTCGTTGAAGTTCAACCTCCATGGAAGATGTAATTTGATGGTGCTGCGCATCGTGGGGGAGCTGGGGCTGGCGTAGTATTTGTAACTCCCCAAGGTGAAGTCTTGCCCTACTCCTTCACCTTGACACAACTCTGTTCCAACAATGTTGTTGAGTATCAAGCATTAATACTTGGGCTCGAAATGGCCGTTGATATGAAGCAATTGCAATTGCAAGTCTTTGGTGGCTCCCAGTTAGTGGTCAATCAGCTTTTGGGTAGTTACGAGGTTAAGAAGCCTGAACTACGCCCATATCATGATTACGCTAAAATGTTGATGGGTGGCTCGGTGATGTGACTATTCAGCATGTGCCAAGGAAAGAAAATAAGAAGGCTAATGCTTTAGCTGCTCTAGCTTCATCATTAACCCTGCCTGACCAAGCGCAAGTTACCGTCTGCCAAAAATGGGTAGTACCGCCGTCAAATGAAGTTGAAGGTGAAGAAAACGAACTCAAGCATCTTGTTGCTGTTTCTGAAGTTGAGAAAGAAGAATGGCGACAACCCATTATCGACTACTTATGCTATGGGATACTTCCAGAAAATCCGAGAAGAAGGACTAAAATCTGTCGTCGTGCACCTCACTTCCTTTACTACAAGGATACTCTATACAGAAGGTCGTTCGAGGGAGTACTCTTGCGATGCCTAGGAGAAGAAGAAGCTCTCCAAGCTTTGCAAGAGGCACATTCTGGGGTATGTGGGTCACACCAGTCCGGACCAAAGCTCTACTTCCATATAAAAAGGATGGGATATTATTGGCCAACGATGGTAAAAGATTGCTTGGACTACGCTCGAAGATGCAAGGCTTGTCAATTCCATGCGAATTTTATTCATCAACCTCCTGAAGTGTTGCACCTGACTGTTGCATCCTGGCCATTTGACGCTTGGGGATTGGATGTTGTTGGACCACTGCCAAAGTACTCTGGTGGGCACCTATACATCTTGGCTGCAACTGACTACTTCTCAAAATGGGCTGAAGTTGTTGCTCTTAAGGAAGTAAAGAAGGAAAATGTTGCAAGTTTCATCCGAGTAAACATTATTTATCGCTTTGGCATTCCTCGTTATATAATAACGGATAATGGAAAGCCATTCGATAATAGGTTGATGAACAAGATTTGTGTCTCCTTGGCTTCAAGCAACGTAACTCTTCGATGTACAATGCTGCCGCCAATGGTCTAGCTGAGGCATTCAACAAGACTCTATGCAACTTGTTAAAGAAAGTCGTCTCCAAATCCAAACGAGATTGGAATGACCGTATGGAAGAAGCTCTATGGGCATATAGGACGACTCACCGCACTCCAACACAGGCGACTCCTTATTCACTCGTTTATGGAGTCGAAGCCGTCTTGCCACTTGAGCGTCAAATACCTTCGTTACGACTGGCTATTCAAGAAGGGATCACTGATGAAGAAAATGCTCGACTTCGGTTAGCAGAGTTGGAAGCTCTTGATGAAAAGAGATTGGAAGCTCAACAGAGTCTTGAATGTTATCAAGCTCGATTATCTCACGCCTTCAATAAAAGAGTTCATCCGAGACCCTTTCAAGTAGGAGATCAAGTCCTTGCCGTACGAAGACCCATAATTACCTCCCATAAACCTGTAGGGAAGTTCACTTCAAAATGGGATGGGCCATATGTCGTACAAGAAGCTTATTCAAGTGGGGCTTACAAGCTGGTTGATGCAGATGGTATGAGAATCGGCCCTATCAACGGCAAGTTTTTGAAGAAGTATATCCATAAAGTTGCAAGTCATGACGCTCCTCGACGTACGAGCCTAAACTGCAAGTCATGACGCTCCGTGACGCACGAGCCTAAACTGCTTGTTGCTACACTCCTGGCCCGCAAGAGTATAAACTGTGTACGGCCCAACAAAAAAAAAAGTCCGCTAGGTTAAAAATCTCGAAAGAGGCGGCCTAGGCAAAAGTTAGGACGTAAAAAAAAAGTCCGCTAGGTTGAAAACTTCGAAAGAGGCGGCCTAGGCAAAAGTTAGGACATAAAAAAAAATCACCCAGTCTGAACTACGGTATGACTTGATCCTCTTCACCGGGGTACGTAGGCAGCTTAGAGTTTCATTCTAAGTTCAGTCGCATAAGTTCAAAAGATACATATTGCCCCAATTGTTGTTCGAATGAAGTATGAAAGAACGCAAGATCAAGCTGAAATGTCATCCTCCTGTTGAACTTTGATCTCATTTGATTTAAAGGGGGCAACCCTCCTTGGTAAATTGGTATCTTCGATGGGCTGATTTTAGGAGGATGTCAAGTATTTGCATTGAAGTCCAGGGATTCTCTATGTCTTCAGGTTCGCCAAACCATCAAGTTTGTTAGTCTTCAAGTCCGTCAGTCTTCAAGTTGGAGTCTTCAAGTCCGTCGGTCTCCAAGTTGAAGTCTTCAAATTCGCTGATCTTCAAGTTAAAATATTTAGGCCCTCCAAGTCTCGAAGTTGGAGTCTTCAAGTTCATCGGTCTTCAAGTTGAAGTCTTCAAATTCGCCGATCTTCAAGTTGAAATATTTAGGCCCTCCAAGTCTCAAAGTTGGAGTCTTCAAATCCGTCGGTCTTCAAGTTGAAGTCTTCAAATTCGCCGATCTTCAAGTTGAAATATTTAGGCCCTCCAAGTCTCAAAGTTGGAGTCTTCAAGTCCGTCGGTCTTCAAGTTGAAGTCTTCAAATTCGACGATCTTCAAGTTGAAATATTTAGGCCCTCCAAGTCTCAAAGTTGAAGTCTTCAAGTTCGTCGGTCTTCAAGTTTCAGTCTTCAAATTCGCCGGTCTTAAAGTTGAATTGTTTAAGCCCTCCGAATCTTCAAGTTGAAGTCTGCAAAGTCCGCCAAATCTTCAAATTTTTCCAAGTGTTCAAGTCGATGTCGTCTTCAAGCTGAAGCTTTATAACTTTACAATCTTAAGGTGGACATATAAGTCCTTTTGCACCTTAAGTTGGCCTCCTCGTGGGTTTGTCCTTAAAAGGAACTATAACTTTCCAATCTTAAGGTGGACATATGAGTCCCTTTGCACCTTAAGTTGGCCTCGCCGATAGTTTGGGCCATTTTGAGAGTAATCTCTCCGGTAGTCGGGCCATTTTGAGAGTAATCTCTCCAAGAATTGGACCATTTTGAGAGTAATCTCTCCAAGAATTGGGCCACATTGAGAGTAATCTCTCCAAGAATCGGACCATTTTGAGAGTAATCTCTCCAAGAATCGGGCCATTTTGAGAGTAATCTCTCCAAGAATTGGGCCACATTGAGAGTAATCTCTCCAAGAATCGGGCCATGAATCTCTCCGATAGTCGGGCAAGGATGAGTACTCATCCCCTCACATCCTAAGACCGTCTTCCTCATGCGTGGATCATCTTGTTGAACAAGAACATATATTTCTCGCTTGACCTAAAAAAAAAAAGACGATGGAAAATACACGGAAGAAAAATTACCTTGGGATTGCCTCCTACTAGTGAAAACACGTAGCCAAGGCAGCTTGTAGATACTACGAATTGATGCTCAACGAATATGAGCGCGGGGTTTATATAGATTTGAGAGGCAGAAGTAGTTCGTTATTTGACGATGTGGGAACTGCAATTGTTTGATACTAACACGGACTAGGAGAAGATGTTCGAAAAGGATTCGGATCCGTATAATTCGTCTATGACAGAAGTTTGGATTTGTTTGGCGGCGACAGTAACTTGTTTGCAACAAGGAATTGTCCAAAAGCAATTACACAAGAAAACCACTTTGAAAAGGATGCAAACTGTTATCACGTGGATGCACTGAAGGTTCAACATGTTAGTGGACGTTACAATTGAAATTGTACTTTTCTGAATTATGAAAAAGTGGCATTTCCAAGTAATATTAGATTCAAGCACCAATATATGCCTAATCAACGTGGCTTAGCTTTATTCCTTTCTAAAGAATATACTGACTTTTAAGCCTCATGGTCAAACCATTTTAAGCAGTTGGCATAATTTATGCAAATACAAATGAACCACAAAAATATATGTTTTGTGGTAAGTTGATTCGAGGATTATTTACCGGTACTTCAAGCCTCGCCTTGGGGTTAATTAAATTCACCCTCAAGTAAATCTTGAAGTAGAGGGCATTTATAGGCATGTAAATTTTATTAAAATTAAATCCATGAAATAATTTGGACTATATTCAAGATATATTAGTCCAAATAAATATATGGGCTAATATAATTGAATTAATTATATAAGTCCAATATATATGGATTAAATAAATAAGTCTTAATCCATTGGGCTAGCCCATTTAATTGGGCTAAAGTGATGAGCCCACTTCATTAAGCCCAAGATGACATCTTCCTAAAGGCCCAGTTTGGTGTCACGTGTCAAATGATGTGGCGCACCAAGTCAAACAGAAGAGCCAATAGGATTGTGCCACGTGTCAAAATGACAAGGCATGCCCAGTCATACTGAAAGGCCAATGAAATCGTGCCACGTGTGCAAGTGACATGTTCTGGCCAATCAAATGCGGCCATGTCACCCTTCAATTTGATTGGTCGGAAAGAGTTTGTTCTTATCACAACTCTTCCCTTCCACAACTATAAATAGGGGTCTTCATAACTCAGAAAAGGCACCAGAAGTTATAACAAGAAGCAAGAAAGAGCTCGTGGATCAAACGCTCCAAATTCCTCCACAAGTTTCAAGCTTCAAGCAATCAAGTTCAAGCTCAAGAACGAAGAACAAATCAAGTTCAAGCTCAAGAACGAAGAACAATTCAAGTATTCAAGATCAAGAACGAAGTCAAATCAAATACAAGGCGTTCAAGATCAAGGCTACTTGTTCGTGATAAAATTCGTGGCAACAATCAAAGTGTTCGCGACGGATAAATCAAATACATATTCAAGATCAAACTCAAAGGCCCTTGAATTTATACTAGAAAAGTAGAATCAGAGGAATCATAGAGATTGTAACACTCAAATATTTGAAATAAAATACTACTTTTGTTGCAATATTTTCGGTCTTGATTTTATTTTCTCGACGCAAATTTATTGTCTACAAATTCTGGCACGCCCAGTGGGACAATCTCTACCTCTCATCTCAACTTTTCAATCACCAAAGTTCAAGAACATTGAAATGGCTTCGAAGAAAATCAACTCCAGATCAACATCCACCAACGCTGCTAACTCCAGGTTCTATGCTGATGTGGAAGCATCCTCGATGTTACCTTTGGAAGCTTCGGACCAGTTACGAGGAGCAAAGCAAGCTCTTTAGAACAACAAGCACTCCAAGTGCCGTCCGCATCAACCCCTGTTTTTGAATTTTCATCCTCAAAAGGAGCAAGATCTTCCACAAACGCATCTGAAGGAGGAAGCGATGTTGCTGAAAAGATCAAGAAAACTCTTGCTCTGCTTGACCTCTCCGGATCCAAGCACTCTGCTGTGAAGGAAGTTGATGATGCTTCAAGTGATGGATCCTCCCCACTTATACCGCATAGCGTGAGCCAATCAAGGATAAATCTGTTTAAAAATCCATGCTACTCTCCATCGTCCACGACAATCATGCAAGCCATGGTGACAAACACTTCATCTATGGAGGAGCAGTTGGCAAACTTGATGGAAGCAATCACTGGCTTGACCAAATGCATGCAAAATCAAGAGGCTAGAATTGATAAGCTAACAGACAGAGTGGGAATCTTGATGGAAGAAGAATCCACCCATGCACCCGACAAGCTCCCAGAAGTTCTAGAGAGTGACTCTCCTCCAAGACAAGCAGCATCCACTAAGGCTATCCCTGTTTCATCTGAAGGAATGATTCCAATCGATCAACTGAAGAAGTTCATTGAAGGAACCATTAAGAACAAATATGAAGTTGCTGCCAAATCCTCCCTTACGTATGCAAAGCCGTACACTTCATCGGTCGATATGTTGAAGATGTCTTCTGGCTATCAACCTCCAAAGTTTCAACAGTTTGATGGTAAAGGTAACCCAAAGCAACATGTGGCTCACTTCGTGGAGACGTGCAACAATGCTGGGACTTATGGAGATTACCTCATCAAGCAATTTGTTCGCTCGCTAAAAGGAAATGCTTTTGACTGGTACACAGACCTCGAGGCTGGATCTGTCGATAGCTGGGATCAACTAGAGCAAGAATTCCTCAATCGCTTTTATAGTACGAGACGTACTGTGAGTATGATAGAACTTACNAATGTTTGTTAGAAAAAGAAAAGAAAGATTGTGCAAGGCACGAAACAGAGAGAGAGAGAGAGAGAGAGAGAGAGAGAGAGAGAGAGAGAGAGAGAGAGAGAGAGAGAGACAAAACCAATGCAATGTAAGCTGGAGTCAGTCTCGATAATCATCAGCATATGACAAAGAAAAAGTCAGCAAATTTGACATACAAAACTAAAATCTAAGGAACCAAATTATGGAAGGCAAAACGTCACAACTTGAGGACTTCAAATTTCAAAAAGTGAGGTTGACTATAGAAGATTTTGAACACTAAGTTACTGGAATAACCTGCACTGTGTGCCTCAAAATTGGTGTTCAGAAGAAGGTGTATGCCTCAAAACTAGTGTTCAAAGGAAGAAAAAGAATTGCTAATATCATACCTCAAAGTGACGAGGGAGTGCTTGGGGAAGAAAAGGAATAGGAAGCTTAAATAGAATTCATGAGTTGGAGGTCTGCAGGATCATATTTGAGTTGTATTTGGACTGTGGTATCCAATTCAATTACGTTATTAAAAGCAAGATTCCTATGGAGTTTTGATGGTTATCACATGTAAGGATTGCTAATCTAATGCCAAAGTCCAAGTATGAATAATATTATTTATTGAGACTGAAAATGTAATACTCGTAATCCGGTAACGGGCTTCTTCGCAGAGGTGCAACTACCCAAATGCGGAAATTACTCAATCAATCGTCCAAGATTAATGTTTTACCGGTACTTCAAGACTCGTTGTTACATTGATCAAATTTACACCTTGACAAGACTTGAAGTAGGGGGCATTTGTAGGCATGCAAAATTTATTGGATTTAAATCCATAAAATAATTTGGATTATATTTTAAAATTCAAGATATATTGGTCCAAATAAATATTATGGGCTAATAAAATTGAATTAATTATATAAGTCCAATATATATGGATAAAATAAATAAGTCTTAATCCATTAGTTGGCTAGCCCATTTAATTGGGCTAAAGTGATTAGCCCACTTCATTAAGCCCAAGGTGTCATCTTCCTAGAGGCCCAGTTTGGTGTCACGTGTCAAATGACGTGGCGCGCCAAGTCAAACGAAAGAGCCGATAGGATCATGCCACGTGTCAAAATGACAAGGCATGACAAGCCACACTAAAAGGCCAATGAAATCGTGCCACGTGTGCAAGTGACATGTTCTGGCCAATCAAATGCGGCCATGTCACACTTCAATTTGATTAGTCGGGAAGAGTTTGTTCTTATCACGACTCTTCCCTCCCACAACTATAAATAGGGGTCTTCATAACTCATAAAAGAGACCAGAAGTTATAACAAGAAGCAAGAAAGAGCTCGTGGATCAAACACTACAAATTTCTCCACAAGTTTCAAGCTTCAAGCAATCAAGTTCAAGTTCAAGAACGAAGGACAAATCAAGTTCAAGCTCAAGAACGAAGACCAAATCAAGTTGAAGTCCAAGTAATCAAGCTCAAGCTCAAGAACAAGATCATCGTTCGTGGCAACAAACATAGATTCAAGATCAAGCTCAAAGGCCCTTGAATTTATTTATCATTGAAAAGAAAAATCAGAGGATTCATAGAGATTGTAACACTCAAATATTCGAAATAAGATACTACGATTTTTGCGATATTTTCGGTCTTGATTTTATTTTCTCGACGCAAATTTATTGTCTACATCTATATTAGAAGAAGTATTTTTATCGGTTGGCTACAATACGGAAGCTTTGACAGTGTGGTTGTCGCTATTAGTTGGCAAAACTATAGAGAAGCTTTTGGCAAGTAAAAATTCGACAATTATTAGTACACAAAAAATAATGATAGTTAAAAAAGGTGTAAGACAAGGAATAAGACATGCAATGATTGGTTAGGATGTGATCCACTTTTTCTCCAAGCACGAACTATTGGCGGCTTACATATTTATTCTGATATTTTTAAAACTAATTTAAGAGATAATATATCCTGATTGTGAAAATGGGATCACCATTTAGAAATTTTCAATTATTCTATTGATCAAATGTTATGTTGGAGTGCTAAATATTTTTTCGATCTTTAATTAGAGATTTTGGATTCAAGCTTTGAGATGAATCATCTTTGTTAGGCACTGCCTTGCCGCGTTATTACTTTCAGCAGAAATCCAATCCAGTACTCATAAAGCGGATACGTAACACCAAATGAAAAACAAAGAAAAGTAAGTCCACTACTCAAATGGTCACTCAACTATCCTATATTATCTCCTAAAGTCACTTTTCTTTCGTTTGTAACAACAAAGTCACTGAACTATGCCTATTGCACTCAGAAGGTCATTCAACTAGATTTTTCAAATTTTGGATTGTCAAATACCTATTTTACGCTCTAACTTATAAACATTTATCTTCTTTTTATTTTTTTAAACTTTTAAATATTATGATTTTTCGCTTTTTAATTTACATTATGGACTTACCTATAGAATAAATAAATATTATTATAAATTTAAAAAATAAAAAGTATTTAAACATATATAATACTGGAATAACAAAATAATGAGCATAGTAAAAAATTAATTAGAATAATTTAATAATAATTTTAGTATTAACAACAAAAATTCAAAAAATTATTTACACAATTCAGAATGAAAGAAAATAAAAATAATAAAATATATATTCAATGTACGTAATATAAAAATTATTATTTAAATAAAGATATCTTTACAATATATATTATATATTCTAAAAAATTATGCTCAATTTGATGGAACCTTGTTAATAAATACTTCCGCAGTTGATGGAACCTTAATAAATACTTTCACTAGCCATAAATAGTCCCATTTGCTTATGTATTTGGTTCCCTTTTATTGAAGTTGTTATGTTGTTCTTATCAATGGGTAATTAAAAAAGGTAAGTGGGCCCCACAATCAGATACGAACTTCCCCGAATAAGATCTCGATGAAAGGTGTTAATGATGTGGTCGGGAACCAGAAATGAGATGAAATGGTTGTCATTACTTTTAACTAATGAATACAGAATAATTTAACTTTTGTACTGAGCCTACTAATTGGCATGAATTTAGATTAATTTTGAATTAAGAGAGCTGCTATTTGGCCAAACTAAGCGTGGCCCAAAAATGATCACACTGGTGAAATACCACTAAAGCCCTTCAATTCACATTTGGCTTAATGGCCATTTTTCTCTCCAAAATATTTCCCTCCAAAATTAGTTAATAAATATTTATTATCCCAAAACATTGGTCCCATAAATCATCATTCTCTCATGGGAAGATCAACTAACTTCATATGTATACCTATACTATTACGTATTTATTTTATTTTTAAATAAAATTTATACGGATAGGAAGATCATAAGCCTTCGTATATGTATACCTATACTATTACGTATTTTTTTTAAAATACAATTTATACGATGGGAAGATCAAAAGTCTAGTATCTATACATAATATTATTTTTTATATGGTATACAAACTTATACCATACACGTATGTTAAGAAAGCCTTCATTAAACGCATATATCACCACCCTTCCCCCTAACCTAAACATGAATGTTAACCTAGAAACTAGTTTGGAGCCATTAACATGGAAAATAAATATACATTGAAGAATAATGTTTGTAACATATTTTTACGAATATTCAAAGAATAATGCATATTCTTTGAACAGAAAGCTAAAAAAAGATACATAAAAATTTTTACGAATATTTTTAAGATACAAAAATACATTGAAGAATACTTGGACAATATTTTTACGAATATTCAAAGAATAATGCATATTCTTTGAAGAGAAAACTAAAAAAAGATACAAAAATGATATAGCACGTTGATGAGGTAGTTGTCAAATAGCAGCTTATATAATAGCCGTTTATAATAAGGTCATTCGTATCGACCTATAGCTACCATATAAGTCCATTGACTAATATGGTTGTAGTCATATAACCTATGCTAATTATATCGTTGTGATTCATAGTAATATCGACCGCTTGTATAATAGCCGGTTATATTAATTTCATTCATTAAGGTCATTCGTATCGGCCTATAGAAATCATATAAGTCCATTGACTAATATGGTTATAGTCATATAACCCATGCTAATTATATCGTTGTGATTCATAGTAATATCGGTCGCTTGTATAATAGTCGCCTATATAATTTCATTTATTAAGGTCATACGTATCGGCCTATAGCAACCATATAAGTCCATTGATTAATACGGTTGTAGTCATATAACCTATGCTAATTATATCGTTGTGATTCTTAGTAATATCGACCGTTTATATAATAGCCGTTTATATTAATATCATATATATCGGCCTATAGCAACCAAATAAGTCCATTCCCTAATATGGTTGTAGTCATATAACCTATGCTAATTATATCGTTGTGATTCTTAGTAATATCGACCGTTTATATAATAGCCGTTTATATTAATATCATATATATCGGCCTATAGCAACCAAATAAGTCCATTCCCTAATATGGTTGTAGTCATATAACCTATGCTAATTATATCGTTGTGATTCTTAGTAATATCGACCGTTTATATAATAGCCGTTTATATTAATTTCATACATATATATCTGCCTATAGCAACCATATAAGTCTATTCACTAGTATGACCTTGTTTATATAATAGTAAATATATAATTCGACATATTTTTATTGGTTAATCTTAATTGTAATAATCTTTACCAAATATCTTAATTATAATAAAAGAAAAATCATGATTAAATTTTAGAACTTTATTAGGAGGGAAAACAAGATGACATTTTTGGACTAAAATGTCAAATACAATTTTCGGAGGGAAACAAAGGGAAAAGTAAAAATATGATTGGAGGGAAATAGAAAGTTTTGAGTCTTTATATATCTCTTAAACACAAGAACGACATTTCCAACTCTTTAAACAAAATAGATACTCTAAACATGAATGCTAGAGGATGGATTGAAGATGAATTCTATCCATGGTTTGGGGTGGACGTGCCCAGTTCGTACATCAAGCGTGATTATGTGGTAATTTTTTTCATAATATTTTCATGATTTGATAACTGTTGATTATCCCAACTAGCAATGAAGCATGAACCTTATCTTTACATTATGTTCTTGCAGTTTCTTCCAAAGAGTATCTTTGGCTATCTTCCTCCTATTTCGATTAAAACAATGCTTCGATATAATGGGAAGGAATGGGCTGTGACTTCCACAAGTGGTGTTCGGAGAAGACTCGTTAATAATCTGAAGAAAGGGGGTGTTCTTCTCTTGGAACTAGCTCAGGCTACATCAGGGGCTGTGGTCTTCTCTGTTGAAGTGCTAGGACAAACTAATGTTTAGCTTGATAATTTCTTCTCTTTAGTTATATTTACTAACTTCAAGTGGATCAAAGTAATGGATTAATATGATTGTTCTTTATATTATTGTTTGTATTTTTTCCATTTAGTATTGTTATATTTATTTATTTTAAGAAGACTATTGGTTTAAAAATAGCCAATTAAAATTGAGAAATCATTTAACAATATATTTAGTGCAGAAGCCCCCCTATTCTTTTCTATCATTTTACAACCAAAAACAAAACTAGGAAGATTATTTTTTTTTTAAAGTTTAAAAATCGACATTACTTTGCTCATAGAGAAGTGGAAAAATCAACACGAAAAATCAAAAATTATATTTACCACTACAAAATTTTGGAGACCGATCCGTTATTAATTAGAATTCAACCACCAAGATGAAGGTTAAGACTATGAGATAAAACCTATGAAGTGCACTCTCACTATATGGTAGAAGTGTAAAAAAAATTTTTAAAAAAATCCAAAATATGTGAAGTGCACTGCCACTATATGGCAGAAGTTAAAAAAAAATTCAAAATCTGTATAGGCGGATGGATAAAGACAAGCTTCTACAATTAATTGTAGTCATGGAGGAGAGTAATGGTTGCATGGAGGAGTGTAATGGTGCATAGAGGAGTGAAATTGACTACTGGGAAGTGTAATGGTTACATGAAGGAGT
The DNA here is from genome assembly GCF_001879085.1 of Nicotiana attenuata. Classification (NCBI taxonomy): domain Eukaryota; kingdom Viridiplantae; phylum Streptophyta; class Magnoliopsida; order Solanales; family Solanaceae; genus Nicotiana; species Nicotiana attenuata. Next base: position 271,671 of record NW_017671087.1, on the reverse strand, counting down.
GGAAGGGACTACTGGGAAGTGTTATAGATGCATGGAGGAGTGGAAGGGGCTGCTAGGATGTGTAATGTCCGCATGGAGGAGCGGATATGGCTATTGGGAAGTGTAACGGTTGCATAGGGACTCTACAAAGAGACTTTAAGTCCTAGTGGGAAGTGGTTCAGCTTATAAGCTTAGCCAAACACCCTCTTAGTCACCAAGCTTTTTCACCGCTAAAATATAACTAATTTTAGACAAATAATAATTTTCACTAGTTGCCTACAATATTAGAGATGAAACTAGTTTGTCACCAGTAACTTTAGATATTGTGACTAATGTTACTAAATAACTAACGACAATCCAAATTTTTGGTGGAAAACTTGAGTAGATAAAACTATTGCTACGAAATTTTTGTTTCTTCACTAAATGTATGTGCGTGTGCATTTAAGTACGACTCTAATTTTTGTTCCAAAAAGATAACAACAGTGATGAACTTTTTATGCTACCTAATAATTTCATAGGTAAAATAGAGATGATACACCAATCGTCACTAATTTGTTTATGCTATTAGTGACAAAAATTAAGGTTGCAAAAAATATAAAACTTTTAGTGAGGAAACTATTTCGTAGCGAAAATATAATTAATTTTAAGACGAACAATTATTTGTCACCAATTGTCTACAACATTAGTGACGAAACTAATTTATCACCAATAATATTAATTTTGTGGCTAATATTAATTAATATTTGGCGCCAATTCATTTTTTTGTGGGAAACTTTAGTAGACAAATTTTGCTATAAAATTTATGTTTTGTCACTAAAAGTATGTGCCTCATGTATTTAAGTACGAAATATAATTTTAGTCACAAAAAATGGATAATTAGTGACAAATTTTCTATTGCAGCTAATATTTTTGTGGTTGAAAATCACACTTGTTGTAGTGACTTCTTAGTTGAAGCACTATATATTTAAGTGTTAGGGTTAGAAAGTAATAAAATATTATTTTAGTGATACAGTAATATAGAAACTATAATACAATAGTTTAATCGTATTTTTTTTAGTATACTATGCGTATATTTTAGTTTATTTCGTTTAATTGGTATAGTATATGTATATGAGTATTAATTGCTTTATGAAAAGTAGTGTAGCATGCATGTGTAAATGTGAAAGAAGCATAGGGAAAGTAAGACAATTAAACTAATGAGGGAGAATTGGAGGGAAAAAATTAAATTAAAAAACAAATCTGCTAAAGGGTATATCTGGAAAATAAAAATGCTTAAATATCCATTATGCCCTCAAAAGCCGTACGAAGTTACCATAATACCCCATTCTGGACATTTGGGCCATTCTTAGTTTGGCCAAATATATTTTCCGTTGAATTAATTAATTTCGACTATCGAATAAATAAGTAAAAAACGAACTCCTTTTTTTCTCTCTCCTCATGCTTAGTTTGAATCTTCCTTTTTTTTAATGAGTTAAATCTTTTCTGGTGCACTTGAAGTCAAACTCTTATTATATTTGATCATTTGTGTTAGCTTCAAATGTTTGTTTAAACATAACCCAGAGTGTGTATCGGATTATTCCATTGGCATCACCGAATCAGGATCCGATCTTTTTATGGCTAAAAATAAAATTCAAGTTGCTTTTTAAAAAAAAATAATTTGCTGACAGTCATGGAAACGCGCGACTGAAGTAGAATTGAATTGTTATGAACAATAAAAGAAGAAGAAGAGTATTGCAGAGCAAAGTAGAGAGAGGGAATTCTTATTGATATGGGTGAATTACAATGGAATATAACCCTCTATTTATAGGGAGATGGTGACTTAGCCACCAAGTAATAAACCCTAGAATCTCTCTAAATATGGACATTCACCATAAATAGGATTCTATTTATAACACTCCCCCTGAATGTCTATTCAACAGATAATGTGCCTCGTTAAAACCTTAACTAAGAGAAAACCCAATGGGAAAAAAAAACTAGAAAAGGAAAAAGAGTACACATATCTAATAATACGCCTTTTGGTTGCCTCGTTAAAACCTTGCAAGGAAAACCCAGTGGGACAAAACCTTAAAAGGGAAAAAGAGTACAACGCGTATTAACTCCCCCTGATGAGAGCATCAATTCACATCCTTGAGCATTTGCATTCCAATCTTGTGCACCATCTTCAAAAGATCTTTGGTAGAGATTTGATGAACAAATTAGCCATATTAACTTGAATGAATATATTGCACCTTGAAATCATCATTCTTGATAGAGAT